>NW_012098877.1:542783-544835 GCF_000951045.1 Mandrillus leucophaeus | reverse complement strand
CATTCTTTCTAATTATAAAAGTACAAAGAGATCAAAAGTAAAAAGATAAGAACAAGGCACCTTGAAAACTCTTAATTTTAATAAATCTAAAATGTGAATGGAAACAAAGCCATGAAAAAGTGTTAATTCGTACAAAAGTGTACAAATTAAAACTTATGAGATACCATACATCTGCCAGGAAGGCAAAAACAAATCAAACAAAATGAAATAAAATAAATCTAAGCTCTGGAATCATCAAATACTGGCTCATAAGTTTGTGATAAAAGTACAAGGGATGGATTATTTCATACTGATGGCTGAAAGTGCTGAATGGTAAATCAGTTTAGAAAAATATTGGTAGTTTCTTATAAAGTAATACATATCTCACAATCCGGGAATCCCTCTCATGAGACTTTTCTTTCTATAAATGAAAATATATGTCCTCAAAAAAGACTTAGATACAAATGTTCATACCAACTTATTCTAAATAGTAAGAAATTGAAAATAGCCCAAATGGCAATCCACAAAGGAATCAAGAACTCTTAGATGTATACATACAAAAGAATAGAATTCAGTAACAAAAAGGATGAACTGATATGCACAACATAGATTAATATCTCAAACAGCAATGAGCAAAATAATTCATACACAGAAGGGTACATATATTATGATTTTACTCTTCTAAAGTTTTAGAACAGGTAAAATTAATCTATGGTGACAGATACATTCACAGGGTTTGTCCCTGGAAGAGTCATGATTGACTGGGTGGAGGCATGAGGAAAGTTTATCTTGTGACATAAATGTTCTATAACTTGACATGATTGTATGCATTTTCAAATTTATTAAACTCATCAATTATAATCTATATTTAACTAAGTATAAATTATACTGAAGGAAACAAAAGACATTTTGTAACTGTTACATATTTTTCTATATTAAAAATGTAAATTGAGCTTTAAAAATCCTTAATGATGAGTGAGGAACCCAGATATCATATGCATATTCCTTAGTTCCAATTTAGCCTCGTCAATAAGTCTGATTTGCGTGTAATCTTGTGATTCCTGATTAGAGACCCTCAGTTATTGGAAGTGTAAAAAAACCATTAGAAGATTGATTAAAAAGTCCATAGTACTGGCATGTGTCAACACGAGAAACATCTTTTTCTTCAAATCGATTTGAAAAGTATTTGACTAAAGATCTTGAATATCTGTTTTGTTGCTGTTGTTCCTCAATTTATTTTTTATTGAAGTAATAAGCAACATACACATATAAGAAGTCAAATAATTCTGAAATGTTTTTATGAAAAACAGCTCATTGTTTTTGCTCTGAAAAATAAATGTTCACTGCTACTTCTTGAACTTTTCACTCTGGATAGACTCTATTGTCTATCATGATCTTTTTGGTAGTTGAGAGGTTTTCTTTCTTGGATATATACACTATCCCCACTTACACAGTTCCAGTAATCCTAATTATTCTTCTTTATAAATTGTATGTAATGAAACAATAATGAGGACTTAAGATTTTATAATTATCCTTGTATTTTATAACTACTAAATAACTTCTTTTAAAATTATGTTAGTTTATTCTACAGTTGGCATTATTTTTGTTTGCTTAGTTTTGACACTGGAGCTGGTATTCCACCTGATATACTTCAAAATATCTTTCAACAGCTTCTAGTTCATGATTTCCAGTGCTCAGATACAGTCAATATTTTACATTCTACCCTTCCATCACATTTCACCCTCTCTCTTCCTCCAGTAGCTTCCATCTTACAGCAGCAAGTCTGGAAAGATTACTTTTGCTGTCTAGAGTACAGTTGCTATCCTGGGAAGTCCCTTTTATTCTCCTTTGCTGGGTCTCACATCGTGACACCATGTCTTTCTCTTTCATCCTCTGCCATCATCCTTCTATTCTGTTTGTCCTTAAAAGTTCACAATATCTTTTTTTCTCTTGCGATTTTGATTAGATATGGGAAAAAAGATAAATACATGTGATCATGATGCCATGTTTATGCCAACTTTCTGAGCATGTACTTTGTGTTATTTTCTGTCATTGTTCTTTTAAAAATTCAAA
>NW_012098877.1:540155-542733 GCF_000951045.1 Mandrillus leucophaeus | reverse complement strand
TAAGAAATTGAAAATAGCCCAAATGGCAATCCACAAAGGAATCAAGAACTCTTAGATGTATACATACAAAAGAATAGAATTCAGTAACAAAAAGGATGAACTGATATGCACAACATAGATTAATATCTCAAACAGCAATGAGCAAAATAATTCATACACAGAAGGGTACATATATTATGATTTTACTCTTCTAAAGTTTTAGAACAGGTAAAATTAATCTATGGTGACAGATACATTCACAGGGTTTGTCCCTGGAAGAGTCATGATTGACTGGGTGGAGGCATGAGGAAAGTTTATCTTGTGACATAAATGTTCTATAACTTGACATGATTGTATGCATTTTCAAATTTATTAAACTCATCAATTATAATCTATATTTAACTAAGTATAAATTATACTGAAGGAAACAAAAGACATTTTGTAACTGTTACATATTTTTCTATATTAAAAATGTAAATTGAGCTTTAAAAATCCTTAATGATGAGTGAGGAACCCAGATATCATATGCATATTCCTTAGTTCCAATTTAGCCTCGTCAATAAGTCTGATTTGCGTGTAATCTTGTGATTCCTGATTAGAGACCCTCAGTTATTGGAAGTGTAAAAAAACCATTAGAAGATTGATTAAAAAGTCCATAGTACTGGCATGTGTCAACACGAGAAACATCTTTTTCTTCAAATCGATTTGAAAAGTATTTGACTAAAGATCTTGAATATCTGTTTTGTTGCTGTTGTTCCTCAATTTATTTTTTATTGAAGTAATAAGCAACATACACATATAAGAAGTCAAATAATTCTGAAATGTTTTTATGAAAAACAGCTCATTGTTTTTGCTCTGAAAAATAAATGTTCACTGCTACTTCTTGAACTTTTCACTCTGGATAGACTCTATTGTCTATCATGATCTTTTTGGTAGTTGAGAGGTTTTCTTTCTTGGATATATACACTATCCCCACTTACACAGTTCCAGTAATCCTAATTATTCTTCTTTATAAATTGTATGTAATGAAACAATAATGAGGACTTAAGATTTTATAATTATCCTTGTATTTTATAACTACTAAATAACTTCTTTTAAAATTATGTTAGTTTATTCTACAGTTGGCATTATTTTTATTTGCTTAGTTTTGACACTGGAGCTGGTATTCCACCTGATATACTTCAAAATATCTTTCAACAGCTTCTAGTTCATGATTTCCAGTGCTCAGATACAGTCAATATTTTACATTCTACCCTTCCATCACATTTCACCCTCTCTCTTCCTCCAGTAGCTTCCATCTTACAGCAGCAAGTCTGGAAAGATTACTTTTGCTGTCTAGAGTACAGTTGCTATCCTGGGAAGTCCCTTTTATTCTCCTTTGCTGGCTCTCACATCGTGACACCATGTCTTTCTCTTTCATCCTCTGCCATCATCCTTCTATTCTGTTTGTCCTTAAAAGTTCACAATATCTTTTTTTCTCTTGCGATTTTGATTAGATATGGGAAAAAAGATAAATACATGTGATCATGATGCCATGTTTATGCCAACTTTCTGAGCATGTACTTTGTGTTATTTTCTGTCATTGTTCTTTTAAAAATTCAAACGCCACACCCGAGAACAAGTAGATGAAAGATTTTGCTGATATGTGAAAAATGTCAATCAATTAAGTTATTAATTCAAAGGAAACAGAATGTCCATCTATTTCCCAATCCAACCTGAATGCTGTCCTAAATCCACTTTTCCTTGTGCTCAATATTATAGTTAGTGCCTTATGTTAAGGTTAATAGCAATTACTTTTACGTAAATCATACAAGAAAGGACCTGTCATTATTATTACAAAGAAACATCTATAATTAAAAGTAAGTAGACATTTGCCAGCTACAAGAAAATAGGCATAGTCTCAATTTGTTATATATAAAATGGAATTTAAATTTCCTATTTTATGTTATTTTGAAGAACAATAAAATTTTGGTAGCATAGGATTTTGAATTCTAAAGTATTATTAAAAATAGAGGTTAATTGATGCTTAATATCTGCATAAAAAGTTATATCATTAACTGAAATGGGTTGTCTATAGAAAATGGAAAGCAACATGGAAAAACTGTTTCCCTTTTGGCAAGAGGAAAAGCATAAGGGGCAAGGTTTGGAAGGCAGATACATTTGCACTGTTGCACAGGGAAGGAGGAAGTGGTGTTGGTAAGTGCTTGATAATCTTAAAGAAATTAAAGCGGCAGTTCCCTGACTTAAGGAAGTTCTGAAGAGACCAGTGCCTACTTTTCTGCATGATGACAGTAATTAGGCTATTTATAATTTATAACTACTATAATTGAAGGGAGTTTCAAATGCATTCTCATTCTATTGTAAATACAATTGATTGATTTGCTGAAGAAAGGTAGTTTTGAGATATGTGATATTGTCTGATAATGTATGGATATTTGGTCAACAGTCCTTCTCATAAATGCATATGGAGCCAGATGCTGCTTAGTAATTTAATTGTTAAATAATAAAATCTATGAGTTGATGCTTTCTCATAGAATATTTAATGATTGTACAAAGGAAGTATCATGTCTTTTTTTTTTTTTTAACATATTGGGATAGG
>NW_012098877.1:535417-535970 GCF_000951045.1 Mandrillus leucophaeus | reverse complement strand
AACATGGTGAAACCCCATCTCTATTAAAAATACAAAAGTTAGCCAATACCAGTATTACCTGTAATACCAGCTACCTGGGAGGCTGAGGCAGGAGGATCACTTGAACCTGGGAAGCAGAGATTGCAGTGAGCCGAGATTGTGCCATAGCCCTCCAACCTGGGCAACAAGAGTGAAACTTCGTCTGGAAAAAAAAAAGGTATTAATGTACATATATGAGGTACTTACAGTGGTCAATTTTATAAAGACATAAAACGATGATTGTCAGGGAATGGGGATGGAATGGAGACTTTATATTTAATGGGTATATAGTTTCAGGTTGAGAAATGAAAAAGTTTTGGAGATAGATGGTGATGATGATGGCACAACACTATAAATGTTCTTAAAGTCATAGAACTAAACATTTAAAAATGATTAAAGTAGCCAAATTTTATGTTATGTTTTACCACAATTACAAAAATTAAAACATTACCAGCATCACTTCCTGCCTACACATCAAAAAACCCCACCAAAATCAAAACAAAAACAGTATGTATATCTAAGTTTATGAACATGA
>NW_012098877.1:519724-531067 GCF_000951045.1 Mandrillus leucophaeus | reverse complement strand
TTATTATTACGAAGAAACATCTATAATTAAAAGTAAGTAGACATTTGCCAGCTACAAGAAAATAGGCATAGTCTCAATTTGTTATATATAAAATGGAATTTAAATTTCCTATTTTATGTTATTTTGAAGAACAATAAAATTTTGGTAGCATATGATTTTGAATTCTAAAGTATTATTTAAAATAGAGGTTAATTGATGCTTAATATCTGCACAAAAAGTTATATCATTAACTGGAATGGGTTGTCTATAGAAAATGGAAAGCAACATGGAAAAACTATTTCCTTTTTGGCAAAAGGAAAAGCATAAGGGGCAAGGTTTGGAAGGCAGATACATTTGCACTGCTGCACAGGGAAGGAGGAAGTGGTGTTGGTAAGTGCTTGATAATCTAAAAGAAATTAAAGCGGCAGTTCCCTGACTTAAGGAAGTTCTGAAGAGACCAGTGCCTACTTTTCTGCATGATGACAGTAATTAGGCTATTTATAACTACTATAATTGAAGGGAGTTTCAAATGCATTCTCATTCTATTGTAAATACAATTGATTGATTTGCTGAAGAAAGGTAGTTCTGAGATATGTGATATTGTCTGATAATGTATGGATATTTGGTCAACAGTCCTTCTCATAAATGCATATGGAGCCAGATGCTGCTTAGTAATTTAATTGTTAAATAATAAAATCTATGAGTTGATGCTTTCTCATAGAATATTTAATGATTGTACAAAGGAAGTATCATGTCTTTTTTTTTTTTTAACATATTAGGATTGGAATTAATTTCCAGCTCAGACAATTGAAAAAGAGGCAGCAGATATAATGTCATTCTGTGCAATTTAAAGTAGATATGCAGAAGAGAGAAGCAGTTGGCCAGTGTACTCGTCATGGAAAGACAAGTAGTGGGTCAAAGCTCAATGGGAAGAAAGGCCACTTTCAGGAACACACAGCAAGTAAATAATGACATTCTGTGGAGCAGAATGAAAAGATAAATTATACCTGAAAATGACTCTAAATTAAAAGTAAAAAACAAGCAATGGCCAAGGGTTAATGCATTTTAAACAAATAGTCATGAGTACCATGATGCAGAAAGGTACAGAAGCATCGAATTTTATGACAAACATAGCAAACAAGGCACATGAAGCACAGGAAATAGGTAAACACAATGTAAACAATTTAAAGGGAAGGTAAAACTGAACCAAATTAAAACTGCAAAAATTCTCTTATTCTGAGTCTTGTGTGTTCCTGTGAAAAAGAATTCGAAATTGGTATATAAAATTTCCTGATGTTATATTTATAACTGATCTGGATAATTTAGTATAAGTAGATTATGTAGAAAACTAGATATAATTATCTGGTCTTCTGCCTGGAGATCAGATATTCTCAACTAGTCTTTATGCTCATTTTCATATGTTTCTGAGATACTATTAGAGTTAAATATCCATTCTAGATGGACGACATGTCTATTTGCATATATAGATTCTGGTACCATAAGTGGATAAAACTAGATTCGTCTCCTATATAGGACCCTGTTGTGATAAAACTTACTTTTGACTGGTCATATTTTATATTGTACTTACCTAATTTGTATTTGTTTTTAGAGCCAGAGTTAACCTAGCAGACAGAAGGCTAGGGTGATGGCTAAAATCTTTTTGGGGATCTTCCACCGGTGGTATTATAGTCTAAATATTTATTTTAAGGGAAAGCTAGAGATAACCAGAAATAAGTATTGAATTCACAGTGGAGGCAATAGAAGTTGCTAAAGTCAGAGACAATGACAAAACCAGAATATAAGGGCAAGTACTATGGCCAGGTCCTAAGAAAACTGAATAAAAATTTTATCTAGAGGAGCTAGATGTGACTTTGTGAAGGTCACATAGTCAAGAGATTAGAGATATCTGTCTGAGAAATGTCCCAACTTAGCAGGCATCCAATTTTTTTAAAATAGACTGACAAATATGGTTTACAGGATGTTTCAAACTGGCTATAAGAGATACCAGTAAACACCCATTAGGATAGCTATTATTTTTTTTAAGAAGGAAAGTAAATGTTGGCAAGAATGCAGAGGAATTTGAATCTTTGTGCATTGCTGGTGGGACTGTGAAATAATAGAGTTGTGTAGAAAATGGTAGAGTATTTTCTCAAAAAATAAACAAAATTACCATATTATCCAGCAATTCCATTTCAGTGTATATACTCAAAAGAAAGCAAGCAGGGGCTTTAAAATGTATTTTATAACCACGTTCACAGCAGCATTTTTCACAATAGTCAAAACATGTAAGCAACGCAAATGTTCATCAATGGATAAATGGATAAACAAAACATGTTATATACATACAATGGAGTATCATTCAGCCTTAAAAAGGAAGGAAATCCAGACAAATGCTGTATTATGAATGAGCCTTGAAGGCACTATGCTAAGCAAAATTAGCCAGTCATAATAGGATGTAACAGGATAAATATCATAACTTATAGAAGGATAAAATTTCTAGGCTGGGCACAGTGGCTCACACCTGTAATCCCAGCACTTTGGGATTACATCAGTTGTTTCTGCTGAGGCAGGCGGATCACCTGGAGTCAGGATTTTGAAACCAACCTGGCCAACATGGTGAAACCCCATCTCTATTAAAAATACAAAAGTTAGCCAATACCAGTATTACCTGTAATACCAGCTACCTGGGAGGCTGAGGCAGGAGGGTCACTTGAACCTGGGAAGCAGAGATTGCAGTGAGCCGAGATTGTGCCATAGCCCTCCAACCTGGGCAACAAGAGTGAAACTTCGTCTGGAAAAAAAAAAGATATTAATGTACATATATGAGGTACTTACAGTGGTCAATTTTATAAAGACATAAAACGATGATTGTCAGGGAATGGGGATGGAATGGAGACTTTATATTTAATGGGTATATAGTTTCAGGTTGAGAAATGAAAAAGTTTTGGAGATAGATGGTGATGATGATGGCACAACACTATAAATGTTCTTAAAGTCATAGAACTAAACATTTAAAAATGATTAAAGTAGCCAAATTTTATGTTATGTTTTACCACAATTACAAAAATTAAAACATTACCAGCATCACTTCCTGCCTACACATCAAAAAACCCCACCAAAATCAAAACAAAAACAGTATGTATATCTAAGTTTATGAACATGAGGTTTTACACCATATATTTTTATATTTTAAGTTGTGAGACAACATTATGCCATGATTTTATTTATTGAAGAATATACCTATGTTATAGATGAATGCATGTTTGTGGGATAAATAAAAATGTAGTTATACATAGATACAAGTAATTTTTAAAAATATTGCTATTATTATTAAAAATCAAATTTAAAAGGTAATAAACAAAAGAAAAATAAACTCATATAAATCTCAGATAGGATACAAAAATTAATGCCAACATGAAAATCCTCGACACTCCCATATTATCATTCTGTAACTACCTGGTAGCCGGGAACTGCCTAAATCAACTTTGGTGGGAAGCTGAATAGGGGACACATCTCATTGTTTGGGGGCTCTGCACAAATTACTTTACATAATTACAGAGAAAAGTTTGGTTATGATAAAAATATCAAAGAAAATACTGATCGGAATATTAACTTTATGGACAGTGTTGGTAGGCAGAAGAGCCAAACAGAGAAGAGTCATAGACAATTGCAATACCACACTGTGTGTTCAGTGCATTTGAGATCTGTTGATGTCTTCGCTCAGAAAAAGCTACGTTGCTTTGTTTTTAAAAAGTTAGGGTATGTTATTGCCTAACCATTTAGGTTGTCCTCAGAAAAATGTAGAGTATCTCTAGTTCAACATTCTCACCTATCCTTGAAATCTAACCCTTCCAAAATGGCTATCCATGCCATTTTCCCTTATAAATAGCTCTCTTCTTTGTTGCAGTGATCACACTGAGAGTGGGTAGTGTGCGGAATAGAGTAGGAAATTTTGAAAAGCAAAATGACCAGTCTATAGTTAGAATTATTGTACCTCTTGGGGGCTGTACATACAATGCACCTAACCCTGTGTTCAGAAAGACAGATTCCAGAGATTGGCAATTGCATCAGAACCACACAAAGTTGTTGGAGAGCATTTGCATAGAAAAAGGGGTTTGCAGAAGTAAGGGAAAGAGAAAGGAAAGCTGAGAAGAAACAACTGATGTTCACTGCAAAATAGCTTAGCTTAGAGGGCAACAGAGTGCAGTTTTCCATCTCTATTTACTTTTGCTGCCAAAATACAAATGTCTGGTGGAGCCTAGTATATAACTAAGAGGGTTGGAAGATACTAAAATGAAAGGACCTGCTCAGAGTAGAGACCCGGGACTGTGTCTCCAATCTAGCTGCATGGCAGGTTGAAGCCAAAGTGGTGACCACTGATTCATACATTCATTTAGTAAATATGACTAAATTGGCAAATAGGGGGTGGAGCGAGAAGCATTTTCTTCCATTTACTGATAATTAGTATGTCCAGCTTTGAGATAACCTAAGCATGTGGTCCCCTCTAGGTAGCCAAAACACTTCACAGTTTTCACTCCCCATTACCATCTATGCATGCTCCTACCTTGAAACAGGAAAGGCCTTCAACTCCTCTATCTACACAAAAGGGAAATAAGGCTTGGGGTGTTTAAAGTGAATTGTTCAAGGTTTTACAACAAGTAAGTGATAGCATCATGCTCTGATGTCTTCTGATTCCAAATTCAGTGATCTTTGTCTACCTGACTCTTTCAGTTCTTATTTAAATTATAATAAAATTCTTTATTATCTGAGTTCTATAGATGAAAAAAACAGGCTTTTAGAGGTATAGTACTGTGTACCTCTATACCTTTTAGAGGTGTAGTACTGCAAGTGAAATGTATAGGACTGGCAGTCCTTCAAATGCAACGTGTATATTCACAAACATATATTCTCTTTAAATATCCCTGAATGTATTTATAAGTTAGACTAATTAAAAAATTATTTGATTTTGGAATGGATTCACTCCCCTCTGCCAGTAATATAGGTATGACTCAGGGTTTTGACCTCATGAATGCAGCGCTCAAATCAAATGACATGATCAATACACAACTGTGTTGATTGTGACTGGTGTGAAGCTGATATCAGTTTATATTGAGCCAAAATCAGTCACAGAGGCTGCTTATTAGTAGGGTGACCATGTGATTTATTATATAAATCAGGATGCTTTTGAAAGTAAAAGTGGTGCTATTAATAGCCATGCTAGGACAGCAGTATTATCTGGGATTGTCCTAAGCAGACACACATGCATGGCTAGCCTTCAAATAGTCTATGAATATGACCACTGACTTACATGACCAGTGTTGCTTCCGGTAATGAAAATATATGGTCATTCAGGGACAAAACGAAAAAAAAATGAAAGAGTTTTCACATTTTGGAGGCAGACACATCCTTGCAAGTTTCATCAAATGAGCTTTGTTTGCAAAAGAGTAGGGTTCATATTTTAATCATAAATACTTCTCATCAGGAATCCCCTGAAGGACTAGAAACTCTTAAAATGTATTTTAATAATAAATATTTTCATGTAGATTCAATCTCCTCACTGCCCCATTTATCTGGTTTGTGGAATCATAATGCTTGCCTTGTTGAGCTATGAATAGATTCTTCTATCCTGTGTCTAGCTATGTTCTTGCTAATTTCTCCTTGCCAGGTGGCCTGCAGAGCAGCGCCTTGATTTCAAATGCTATCTCCAAACAGAATGGCAGTGGGAGGCCAAAGGAATCTACCAAGAAAAGCATAATTGAAGAACGTTTAAAAAGTTATAATGGCCTCTCTTGATTTTGATGCTAATCTCATATTAAATCCTATAGTGTTTCTTGAAAAGAATGGCACGGAAATGACTTAAAGAAATTTTGCTCTCCCTAGGACCTTCTCTTCCTCCTTAATGTATTTATTAATACTACATGTTTAGGATTTATTAAACAGTTTTAAAATATTAAGCTGAAAAGATTGGTCTGTCAATTAACTGAAAACTTGAACAGCAGGCAACTTTTATTCTCTTGTTTATACCACTGTTTCTTTTATGCAAGTTTAGCCCTAAGCAAAGTAGTAGAGTCAGTAAGATTTCCCTTTTCTACCCATCTAACCTTTTTTAGTGCCTGTCTCTTCCATTTTGTGTCTTCTAGGATTCTTACTATTATTTAGTACTCCAAGGCCTTGGTCTGTCTGCACTGTCAAGTCATAATTTTGTTAGATCTAGCTAATAGGGGCCTAATGTACTCCTCTTTCTAAGGTCTTCACTTTATCATTGCAGACTTTTAAAAATTCCTCTCCTATATAACGTTTCCAAGCACCAGTGAAACGAATCTGTAATAGTGAAATTTCAGACACTGTCAACATGCAACGCTGATAGTCTCTGGAAAACTCTGGTAGAAGATATAATTGTACAGCATGAAAATGATACTTGCTCATTAAACAGGTTTGTGTAACTTGTGAGCACTGATGATTTGCAGAACAGAGGAGAAATTGTAGGGGAGACTGAGCTGGTTTTCTACTGAGGTACTAATATGTACCACACCATCACCCCGGTATCCTTCAAAAGCAAACATGAGAGACATAAACCAGAGATAAACCACTAAACTGTGAGCCACTGGAGTAGGGGCTATGTTTCTTACTTGCTTTCTATCTGTCTTTGCATCTGGCCCATGGTACATCTGACTCAGGTTTTTAATTTTATTATTTTGGTGGAAGGAAAGTAAAAAGAAGGAAGGGGGAGAAGGAACAATGGAGGCAGATGGAAAAACTGAAATTTGAACCAAAGCCTGTGTTTTTCATCATAAAATCTCCCTATATCTTGACTATAGTGTATTGATTGCTTCTGCTGTGTCCCTCTTCTTTGCCATGTCATTATGCATTTATGAAAGGTGCCAGGATCATGCCTGGTCCCTGAAAGGAGGCTATCTACTAAAAAGTAACATGTTCTTTTCATCCAGAGCTTTTCAGATAGATAACCTAAGGAGGTTCTATTTTGAATATTAGCTTAAGTTTTTGAGATCCTGAATTTTTGAATCACATATCTGGTGAGTGAAGTCTAAGACTTAGAAAGAATGAATTTCTGATACACAAATGTTCCAATTTCATTCAGGACAAATGTAATTGGTTCTTAAATATGGGTTGAATGAATGAATAATGTATAACAGAGAGATTTATCAAAAAGTGTTGTAGTCTTGTTCTGTTCACTGATATTTGTGCTTCTGCTACCTGAAGACATACGGTAGGATTGTCTTTCTCCACCTCCTTAAAGTAAAATGCAGCCAGGTGGCTTATTTTGGTCAATGAAATGTGTGCTGAGGTGATATGTGTGATTGTGACATAGGCGTCTTTAAGATATACCATGTCTTTCCCCATTACCACAGTGTAACAGAAAATGATGAGTTTCTGGTTGGTGGAGTTGAGTTTGTGTCCCTGAGTGAAGATTTTGTGAAACTATCAAACTGTAATTAAAATGTATTGTGAACAAGAAAGGTTTTTCTGGTTTAGACTATGGAGATCTGGAAGATATATGTTACTGTTACATAACCTAATCTATTTCAATAGTCACATATAAATTTAACAGAAGCCAGGGTTGATGCTGCATTTTGTAGGACCACCAACCCATTTCTAGCTCAGCCTAAGAGGAAGAAGCATTCTTGACATGATGAAATGCCCTAGAAATTTAAATCCAACTTTCTTCAAGTGCCACCTATACCATATACCTATATGACAAAGAAGGAAGGAAGGAAGGAAGGGAGGAAGGGAGGGAGGCAGGGAGGGTGGTGGGGAGAAACATGGAAAAAAGAAAGGAAATTTCAATTTGAATTGTATCTTACATATTTACCATATTTACCTTATTTGATTTATGTAGCAACTCTAGACTATAGCTTGCATAACTTTTTAAAATAAATCCTATATTTTAAAGCTGGACATAATGGCATAAACTTATAATCCCAGCTAATTGGGAGGCAGAGGTGGAAGGATGACTTGAGTCGAGGAATTTGATTCCAGCCTGGGCAACAGAGCAATACCTCATCCGTAATAATATATTAATAAATATTTCATTTTAGAAAAGTTTAGATTTACAGAAAACTTACAAAGATAGTAAAAAGAATTCCCCCTCACCCAGTTTCCCCTATGATTGCTCTCTTACATTAGTATGGTACATTTACTGTGATTAATGAATGAATACTGATAAATTATTAAATAAGATTTATATTTTTTCAGACTTCCTTCATTTTTATTTATTTTTTTCCCTTACTAGAATCCCATCGGGGGTATTCCCTTACATTTAGTTGTAGTGTCTCCCTTCAGTCCTCTTGGATGTCATGTTTTCTCATACTTTCTCTGGTTTTAATGATCTTGACAGTTTTGGGGAGTACTGTTTATATATTTTGTAGAATGTCCCTCAATTAGACTTACTCATGATTTGACTGGAGTTACATGTTTCTGAAAGACGATCATAGAAGTAACGTGACATTTTTAAATACATCATATTAAGGTTCCCTACTGTAACATGCCTTAGCATCACTGATGTTGACCTTCACCACTCAGCTGAGGTAATGTTTGTCAGATTTCTCCATTATAATTACTTTTTTTCTCTCCCCTGTCTGTATTCTTCACTTGGGAACTAGTCCCAGTCACTGCTCATGATTAAGAGGATATACTTTATCTCCTAGTGGGCAGGGTATCTACATACTTTATTTGGAATTTTTCATCTTCCATGCTTATTTTCCCCAATTTATTTGTTTAGTTAATCATTTTTACCAGTATAATAAAACGGTAATACCAGAGTAACGTTACATTTTACCTGTTTGTTTTGGTGAAACTATTCCAGCTTTTGCCACTGGGAGGTCCTTCAGTTGGCTCCCATGCCCATTTACATATAGTGTGTGTGTGTGGTGGGAGGCGGGGGCACTTTCTAGCATCTGCAAGATGATCTAGATTCTAGATTCAGCTTAGACATTTCTTGTCTGAGTCCCAGAATCAGTTATTTCTCCAAGGATCCCTGGATATCTGGTTGTTTTTATGGGGAATAAATATTAGAAATCAAGATCTGAGTCCTAGGTGGGCTTATAGCTACTGCAGTGTCATTGATTCTAGTCATCGCAATGGACAGAGCAAGAAAATATGCTTGTATACCAATTCACGTATATACACATAACTATAAATACTTCTATAAGCACCTTGATCTACATTAAGCTAAACATGAGTTTATACTAATGTCGCCAACTCTAATTCATTACCACATGGACCGTTGTACACATTTCCACTTTGTTATCTGTAAACTCCAACAGTGAGAAACCTGGTTCACAACTTGATGCATATCTTTAGTTTCATATTATAGGTATGAACTTTGGAATTCAGACAAGCATTATGGTCTACCTAAGGTCTATAACTAGATATCAGCACCCAACCCAGACCACGGCTAAACTTTTGAGTTCAAATTCAGTGCTCTGAAGCTTGTTATCCTATGGCATATTCTGCAGGATTTGTCAATATTCTATGGGTGAGTTGGGGCATGCCTTTGCTATCACCGTCGAATATTTGAAGTGAAAAAATCTTTAACCTTTTAAGAGATATGTAAAAGACCGTGACATTTATGTATTGGGGGTACTCCACTATATTAGAAATACGTATTGAGAACTGCACCATTACCACTTCCAGACACTTCGGATGAATTTGAACAAAACACACACACACAAAGCCATGCCCTCATGCTCAGTTCTACAACATGCTCTAAGCTGACATATGTCAAAAAGCAAACAGAACAGGATGGATTTAGTATAGATTTTATTATGCTACTTTCTGTTCAGCATTTTGAGCTAGCTGGAAAAGAATGCTACCTTGTTAGCATTTTTTTTTTCTCTTTTAGTTGCCAATTAGTAATAACATTAATGAGATTGTACCTTTTCTTAATTTTTATGCACTGAGAATTTTTATACACCATGTGTTTTTTAAAGGCTGACATATGCTATTTACACCTTTCTATCTGTATGATGAATGGATATTTTAGTTTCTTTTTTTTTCTAGAAGATTGTCAAAGCTCTTTGTTTCTAGGTAGAAATAAGTTTTCCTGTGATTTCAGTATCCTCATTCTAGTGACATCTTTGTATAAATTTTCAGATCATCTTTAAATTGTTATATATACAGCGATCTGTCTGGTATGGCTTGAAAGAAATTCTAGCAAGAGGTAGGGAAACAAACCTTTGAAAATCACTTTAAACTCTGAGTTAATATTCAGAAAAAAAATATGTTCTAGTAGAATATTTTTAGGTGGCAGTAAATTCCCTGTCTTAAAATTTATCAAGAACAGTCTATGAATTTAAACATCAACTCTGACTTCATGATACCTGGAGATGAAAAAATGTTCCATTAAACAATAATTATTCTATTTTCAGTTAGTCTGTGGGCATGCCCAAGTGTAATCATCCTCCCAATCCTGGCTTGTTCTCATATTCCCATAGCCAGTTTATTCCAACAATCTCTTTGTTGGTCTCTTGGTTTCTCATCTCACTAGTTTACATGTCTTCATATCAACTTAGTTTCCCTAAAACATGGCTTTCATCATGCTATACTCCCTTATTGAAAAGCCCTATGAATTTTCATTTCCAAAATCTTAATATCACTTCAATTCAGAGTAGGATTTTTGTTCTCCACTCTATAACTTAGTATGTGAATTTTTGAAGTTGTTAAATGGTCTGTCTCCTCACTGTCCTCAAACTTCCTATGCTTTTAATCATGCTGTTAGCTTCACCTAGGATTATTTCATCTCTTTTTCTGCTTACCTAAATTTTACCCCTTCAAAGGATAGCATAAGTTCTCTTTCTCCTTAAAGACTTTCCTTACTGGTTTAGCCCCACTGATTTCTCTTTCATTCATATACATACATATTTGGTTAGTTTGTATGTTTATATAGTTTCCATATACATTCTGTCATGTAGTGTTAACTGTTATTCTATATACACCAATATTCTCCTCCCAGTCGTTGTAAATTTGTTCTAAGTTCCATGCCTTCTAATTCTTGATCTTTGTGTTGCCTTATGAGGGGTTAAGGGCATGATGAACACTCAACATAGAAGATTCCTAATTAAAAAGCATTTAACTTACAAATGGTATTGACATATTAGCAAATGTCATTCCTTTTGCCTTCACTTGCCATAATCTGCCCATTTGTTTTCATGTCTGAGAAAGCTAGTTTGGAAACAAATTCAATTTATAATTTTAGAAAATATCTGGATCAGAGATTTAGGAAATAAATTATTTTACATTGTTGAGAATAATAATAAAGATAACAATAATAGAGGTCTGGACTACCTATGTAGTCTTTTCAGACTTCCTGTTTTCATTTTACTTGGTAAAATAATAGGAATTTTG
>NW_012098877.1:515028-519674 GCF_000951045.1 Mandrillus leucophaeus | reverse complement strand
TTTCTTAATTTTTATGCACTGAGAATTTTTATACACCATGTGTTTTTTAAAGGCTGACATATGCTATTTACACCTTTCTATCTGTATGATGAATGGATATTTTAGTTTCTTTTTTTTTCTAGAAGATTGTCAAAGCTCTTTGTTTCTAGGTAGAAATAAGTTTTCCTGTGATTTCAGTATCCTCATTCTAGTGACATCTTTGTATAAATTTTCAGATCATCTTTAAATTGTTATATATACAGCGATCTGTCTGGTATGGCTTGAAAGAAATTCTAGCAAGAGGTAGGGAAACAAACCTTTGAAAATCACTTTAAACTCTGGGTTAATATTCAGAAAAAAAATATGTTCTAGTAGAATATTTTTAGGTGGCAGTAAATTCCCTGTCTTAAAATTTATCAAGAACAGTCTATGAATTTAAACATCAACTCTGACTTCATGATACCTGGAGATGAAAAAATGTTCCATTAAACAATAATTATTCTATTTTCAGTTAGTCTGTGGGCATGCCCAAGTGTAATCATCCTCCCAATCCTGGCTTGTTCTCATATTCCCATAGCCAGTTTATTCCAACAATCTCTTTGTTGGTCTCTTGGTTTCTCATCTCACTAGTTTACATGTCTTCATATCAACTTAGTTTCCCTAAAACATGGCTTTCATCATGCTATACTCCCTTATTGAAAAGCCCTATGAATTTTCATTTCCAAAATCTTAATATCACTTCAATTCAGAGTAGGATTTTTGTTCTCCACTCTATAACTTAGTATGTGAATTTTTGAAGTTGTTAAATGGTCTGTCTCCTCACTGTCCTCAAACTTCCTATGCTTTTAATCATGCTGTTAGCTTCACCTAGGATTATTTCATCTCTTTTTCTGCTTACCTAAATTTTACCCCTTCAAAGGATAGCATAAGTTCTCTTTCTCCTTAAAGACTTTCCTTACTGGTTTAGCCCCACTGATTTCTCTTTCATTCATATACATACATATTTGGTTAGTTTGTATGTTTATATAGTTTCCATATACATTCTGTCATGTAGTGTTAACTGTTATTCTATATACACCAATATTCTCCTCCCAGTCGTTGTAAATTTGTTCCAAGTTCCATGCCTTCTAATTCTTGATCTTTGTGTTGCCTTATGAGGGGTTAAGAGCATGATGAACACTCAACATAGAAGATTCCTAATTAAAAAGCATTTAACTTACAAATGGTATTGACATATTAGCAAATGTCATTCCTTTTGCCTTCACTTGCCATAATCTGCCCATTTGTTTTCATGTCTGAGAAAGCTAGTTTGGAAACAAATTCAATTTATAATTTTAGAAAATATCTGGATCAGAGATTTAGGAAATAAATTATTCTACATTGTTGAGAATAATAATAAAGATAACAATAATAGAGGTCTGGACTACCTATGTAGTCTTTTCAGACTTCCTGTTTTCATTTTACTTGGTAAAATAATAGGAATTTTGAAGTCTAACAGACTTACAGGTAAATTCCAGACCTACCCTTTGACAGTTGTATGGTTTCAGCTGCATTTTCTGTACACAAGGGATAATAATATTGTGTACTCCAGAACCACAGGGTCATAATGCCCATGCATTGTTTCTAATGATCATATATAGTACATATTCTCTCTGTTGTTAGTATTTATATCTCATTATGAATACTGGAAAATTCTGACAGATACTAAAAATTTAGTAATGACTATTGAATCTAGCCTTTGTATTTTAGAAATAAGCATCTGAATCCAAGAGAGATCAAATGAATTGTTCAAGTTTATAAAACTGGATAGCAGTGCCATTCAGAGTACAGCCCAGGTGCCTGGGGTCCAGGAGCACCTTCTCCTGCTGTGCTGTATCCTCCCAATCACACGCCTCATTATGATTCTCTTCGTTACTCCCTATGTGCTGCTTATTCCATTCTACCTTCCCATAGTGTTGGTGATCAATATCTTCCCATACTTTAGTGGTGTTTAGAGTAAGGATCCACATCACTATTGCTTTTTATGCTATTGACTCTGGCTTTGATGTTGTTTCAGAGTAGTTTCAATTATTGAATAAAGGAATCTCATTTAAATAATTGAATAACTACTGGATTGCATTAGGAACAAGATGAAATATTTGAGTTAATAAAAGGGCTATTGATACAATTGTCTCACAGCATTCTATCTCACAGATAATTTTTAGAATAAAACCCATAACTACAAAAAGAGATATTTTCTTGATTTTGCTTTCTGCAGTTGATAAAATCCAGAATGACATTGTGCTTGTCACAAACCTAAGGTTTATCAATCTTTTGTCAATTAGCTATCTTTTCTGTAAACATATTTTAAAAAGGTTTTAGAAACAGTTTCTTGATAGAAAGGAAAGCCATTTCAAAAAAGTAGCAGACTTATGAAGTAAATCATGGACTTTTTTTTTTTTTTTTTTTTAAGTACACCTAAGTTTACTATAATGGAAGCCAGAGAAGCCATGAACATGAGGATCAGAGCTATACTGACTGCTGTTCTTTAACTTCCCATAAATCTCTCTCTGACAGACCCCTCTCTGTGTATGATGGTAAAAGCAGAGCCCATGTTTTAATATTTATTGGTATTCTAGTTTTATGATTAGTACCTTCTTATCTGCTGTAGCGCTTTCTACTGCCCTGTGTGTTCTTGCTCTTTATGTGTAGCAAACCACACTACCATACATGTTTGTCTCTTTTTCTATAGTCACTTTTGGTAATTCTTTTTTTTTTTTAATTTCAACTTTCATTTTAGATCCAAGGAGTATATGTACAGGTTTGTTACATTGCTATATTGTATGATGCTAAGGTTTGGGGTATGATTGATCCTGTCACTCAGATGCTGTACTCAATAGGTAGTTTTCCAGCCCCTGTCATCCTCTCTCCTTTACCTCTTTGGGAGCTTGTGTCTGTTGTTCCCACTTTTGTTTCCATGTTTACCCAACATTTAACTACCATTTACAAGTAACAACAAGTGATATTTTGTTTTCTGTTTCTGTGTTAGTTTGCTTAGTATAATGACCTGAAGCTGCATCCATATTGCTGCAAAGGACGTTATTACATTCAATTTTATGACTGTGTAGTCTTCTATAGTGCGTATGTACCACAATTTCTTTATGCAGTCCCCTGTTTATGGGCTCCTAGGTTGATTGCATGTCTTTGCTATTATGAATAGTGTTGAAATTTCCCATTTATTCATGGCTGTGACTAAGGAAATGTAATGCAAAGTTCATATTTGCTTTAATAAAGTATTATTTTAATTCAAAAATGGTTATTGCAAGCCAATCTATAAAGTGGATGATCCTTTTATTCTCCTTAAATGTGAATAGAGTTTACGCACATGTTAGTTTAATTCTCAGTATCCCATTTATCTTTAGAGGAAGTATATGTTATCCAAGTACTTTAGAGAGACAAAGGCTAATAAAATAACTACCACTGTTTTATTCCTTTTCAATTTTTCTTTGAGTATTTCTTACTTAATGTACTAATTAAGATTTGACAATGTTGAAGATTTTTGGTGATAGCTGGAAACCTTGTCTTATTCCTCATCTCAGAGGAAATCTTTCAACATTTCCTCATTAAGTATAATTTCTGCAGATATATACTTACATATATAGTAGATATGTATTATTTGTGGATTTTGATTTTTTTGCAAATTATCCTACTAGCAAAAAATTTATTTGTAACCCACAAATCAATACTCTGTGCACTTTTGTGGTCATTCAGAGACATACTCAGTGTTAGGAGAAACTTAAGTCACCCAATACCCATCTTCCCAGCTAAGATTGAACAAGGTGATTCTCTGACTTGTTTTCAGCTCTCATACTGTAAACAGTACCCTTTTTTGCAGTCTGTTTAGTGCCATGTTTTCCAAATTTTTATGTTTTTTTTGTTGGGTGAGATCACATTTAATGTGGCCACCAAGTATAGTGAAATGCTATCTAGTGTTACTAAACACAGGAAGACTGTAATATGGCTTACAGAAAAAGAAAATACTTGCATAGGCTTCATTTAAGCCTGAGTTGCAGTGCTATTATCTATTACTTCAATGGTAGCTATAATATATCCTATTTATATCATGGGAGTGCTGAGTTCAGGTTATATACATTCCCTCCTGCTAATTTTCAGGAGTGATAATGCTGTGTCTTCTGTTTCTGTGTCTTCTTGCCGTGTCTTTGTAGAATTTTAAGACCAAAGCTATGCTAGTCATCAAAAATAGTTGATGGCCAGGTATGGTGGCTCATGCATATAATCCTGGCACTGTGGGAGGACAAGATGGGAGGATTTCTTGAGGCCAGGAGTTCAAGACCAGCCTTGGCAACATAATCAAACCCTGTTCTTATTTTTAAAAATAAAATAAAAATTAGCTGGGCATAGTGGTACACATCCGTAGTCCCAGCTACTTGGGAGGCTGAGTTAGGAGGATTGCTTGAGCCCAGAAATTAGAGACTGGAATGATCGATAATTGTGGCATTGCACATTAGCCTGGGTGACAGAATGCAACCCTATTTCTTAAAAATAAAAATGTTGGTAGGTATTCTTTTTTCCAGTTCCCTGGATTAATCAGGATTGACCAGACTATTCTCCATTAAACATTTTCAGAATCTCATAGATTACACACACACACACACACACACACACAC
>NW_012098877.1:506279-513981 GCF_000951045.1 Mandrillus leucophaeus | reverse complement strand
TAAGTGCACCTATTCAGGCTTACATGCTGCTGCCCACCACCACATGAAACTGTCCAGGGTTCAGTGACCTCCATGTGGCTATTAATAGTGATCAGATATCACCATTTATCAATTTTGTATTACCAACATTATCTGCAACCTCCTTACATAATTTTTACTTGAGGTATTGGATTGAATAGTGCCCTCCGAAAACTTAGGTCCACCTGGAATTTCAGCATGTGACCTTATTTGCAAATAGGATATTTTTAGGTGTCATTATCTAAAATTAGATCATCCTGGATTAGTATGGTCTCTAACCAATAACTGGTGTCCTCATAAGAAGAGAAAACATATACAGGGTCACACTCAGAGACAAGATGGCCATGTAAATACATAGGCAGAAATAGGAGTGATAGAGACTAAGAAACTCACGAATTTCTGGCAATCACCAGAACTAGGAAAAGACATGAAGGAATCCTCTCTCAGAGCCTTTAGAGCAAACACACCTCTGCTGACAACTTGGTTTTAGACTTCTTGCCTCCAAAACTGTGAGAAAATAAACTTTTGGGTTTTTTTTCAGGCCACCAAGTTTGTGGTGCTTTCTTAGGGAAGCCCTAGGAAACCAACATGCTTGCATCTAGGACCTCACAGCCTCTGGTGTTTGTTCATAGCCCATTGGCCTTTCCTAAGTTTCTTTGGTTGGTCCTTCTTCTTACCCCTGATCTCTTACCATGGTGCTCCAGGCCTGCTCTGTGACCATTTTTAGCAATCTACACTCAGGTCTTTTGTGACTTTACCAGTCCCATGACTTCCAAAAATATGTGTTCCCTAAAAACTCCCAAATGTGCATTTGTCACATGGAACACCCTAATCTCAAGTCTCACATTGACACTGATCAGCTTGCCAATTGACATCTCCACTTGTATTTCTAGTAGACATCTCATATTTAGTGTGACTCACCAAACAACAAATAATAACAAATACCTTTGCTCCCCTTCACGACCTGAGATTTATCTTCACTTTTTATCATCTCAATTAGTAGCAAGTCCATCCTTTTACTTGCTCATTCAGAAAGTTTGGAATCTTCCTGTATGCCTCACTTGTTTTTCATCAGAAAATCCTTTGTGCTTTATGTTCAAAATGTATTGAGGACTGCATTTACTGCTCATCACCTCCCTTGGTAGCACAGCACCATCATCATCAAGTAGGGTTATTGCTAGAGCCTCCTAACTGCCCTCCTTCATCTGTTCTTGCTCCTCCCCTTCAGTCCATTCTGAATGCATTAGACAAAGGGATCCTGTTCAAACACAGGTTCCATTGTATCAATCTGAGGGCCTAACTATCCCATGGATATTCATCTTGTTCAGAGTAAAAATTGAAGTCCCCATTAAAGCCTATAGGCTCTGTATGGTCTGACTTCCACTATCTTGCTCTTCTCCTCTCCTACGACCCAGAACCCCTGACCCACTCACTCCAACCATGTGAAGCTCCTCATTTTTCCTTCAATACTAAACACAGTTTTTACTTCCAGGATTTTACATTGTCTATATTTTGGGCCTAAAATGCTTTTCATATAAATATTTTCATGGCTTGCTTCTCACCTTGTTTAATTCTTTGCTCAAATGTCTCTCTTTCAATAAATTTTACTCGATGCTTTTAAAATTACAATCTCCATCATCTGGCACTCACTGTCATCATTTCTTGCTTATTTTTTTTTTGCCAAAGAATTTATCATATTAAAGTTCTAATATGGTACCTAACGTATTTATGCACTTTTTAATGTGTGTCTTCTTTGACCAGGAATGTAAACTCCATGAAGTCTTTATCCACAACACCAAACATATGACTGGCACACAATAAGTTATTTGACAGATCAATTAATGAAGAAGTGATTAAATAAATTAGGTTCTACCAGTCAGATGCACTTGTGGAGGACTTTAATTTGGAACTGAAGAAAACGAGATGAGAGATGTACTGTGGGGCATCCATTTTAAATGTTATTCTTAAATCAGCTTCAATATTTTCCATTATTTGGAACTGAAACCTGATAGATATGCATGTACATTTATAAGAAAGGACTACTTTATAGGCATATTCTATGCATTGGGTATTATACGCTCATTTTCTTTCATTTTAATTTTTAAAATAAAAAATTAATTTTCATTTTCATTTTTATTTCAAGTATAGGAATTATTTTTATAAGTAGTTATTAGGTGCCTATTTTATTTCAGGCACTCTGCAAAATAAATAATATAATGGTGTAATAAAAAGAGCCATGGGCATCAATTGAGCAATAACTACCATACTTTGATAATTACCTACACATA
This sequence comes from Mandrillus leucophaeus, assembly GCF_000951045.1. NCBI lineage: Eukaryota > Metazoa > Chordata > Mammalia > Primates > Cercopithecidae > Mandrillus > Mandrillus leucophaeus. Next base: position 511,675 of record NW_012098877.1, on the reverse strand, counting down.
CATACAAACATGCATAGATGCACACACATACACACACACACACACACAATCTCATTTAATCTTTACAGCAACTCTGTAAAATATGTATTATTGTTCTCAATATATAGAATAGGAATTGAGGCTCAAGAGCTTAATTAACTTTTTGAAGTTCTCACAAGTAATTACAAGAAGATTTGAACCACCGTTTGTCTAAATCCAATACCTTCTCTAATTAGGTAATGCTGCCTCAAAGAGTTTATAAATAGAAAGAAAGACATAACTAAACCAATAATTGTTATTAATCGTTAAAATATTGTAGTATTTACATTCATTATACTAGAATAGCAAAAATATTTTCTATGTTTTGTGGTAATTTCCCAGGCATTTATGAAGTAGGGACCTGGAATTGAATAGACTCCTAAAGGAAAGACAGAAGTTTGAAAGAGCAACAAGAGTGGGTGTGAATCCAGACAGAAGAAGAAAAAAACAGCAAATATTTGAAAGAGCTTAAGATGTACTCCTCAAGGTAAAACACTCTATTTTATACATATAGCATAATGTTATATCTACTATGTACACGTCAGTGATGAAAAAAATTGTTGAGTATGAAAATAGGAAATTACAATATAAATAACACCTAACATTGAAGACTGACTTACAGTGTAATAAATACTTTACATGGATGATGCCGTTTAATCCCCACAATAATCAAAGAAAGCAGAAATCTTTATGAAGCCCATTTTTAAGATGAGAAAATTGAAACACAGAAACATTACAAATCTTGACTAAAATTGTAAAACTTGCTAAAGCTACAAAGCTATTGGCACGAGGAACTCATACTTAAACCTAGTAATATCGCCCTAAATCTCAGACACTTAACCGCTATGTAATTATCTATCTGTCACTTTCCCTTCCTTTCTGTCTCCCCAGTCGTACAGGTCTCACAGATAATTTAATCGTAATTGAAAGTTATTTCTTTTTATTTTTACTTCCTGGGTAACGAAATTTCCTTATGTGTTTGAAATTCTGCGTTCTATGGGTGAGATACTTGCTTTTGCAGAACTTTGAAAGTTAAGTTGTAAAGAGATGTCTGACATTCAGCCAATCAGAGGTTTCGCACATATTTTTTGCACTTCAGTGGGTGATCTGAAGACTAAACTACAGTTTAGGTTTGTATTTGTGTCATCATTATGGAAAGTTGCAGTTTGCATGGTGCACTGAGTGGTGCTGGCAGTGACATCAGGATCCTGGAGCTGTGCTGGAAGTGGAGTGACAGGCAGTGTCAAGGGTAAGCATTGGTGGTGGCTTGCAACAACCAATGTCCAGCAATAACCATGCCTCTGGTCTATTTGTTTGCTTGACTTGATTGTGGTTCTGATGCTGAGCTCATCTAACTGTTTTTCCTTTTTTTTTTTCTTTCTTTGCTTTTTGGTGTATTTCTCTTTTCCCTTTCCTTTTCCTTTCCTTTTCCTTTTGAGATGGAGTTTTGCTCTTATCACCCAGGCTGGAGTGCAGTGGTGCGATATCTTCTCACTGCAACCTCCACCTCCCAGGTTCAAACAATTCTCCTGCCTCAGCCTCCTGAGTAGCCAGAATTACAAGCATGTGTCACCACGCCCAGCTAAATTTTGTAGTTTTAGTAGTGACAGGGTTTCACCATGTTGGTCAGGCTGGTCTCGAACTCCTGACCTCAGGTGATCCACCACCCACTTGGCCTCCCAAAGTGCTGGGATTACCGGCATGAGCAACCTCGCCTAGCCATTTTTTTTAAAGCCACTTCTGACTTCTGGGCTTTGTTTTCTGGCATTTCTACTTCCTTATATCCATTTATCAATTATTATTATTATTATTTTGCTTAAATTAGCTAAATCCTTGCACATTTGAGCATGAAAATACATTCTGTAGGCAGAAAATTCTCATCCAAATTCCTTGAACGTTATATAAACCTTACATACATTTTCTCCACGTCATCTTTCAGCAGGAATAAATTGGATAGAACTTGGTTTTATCCATAAATATGTAGAAGTGATTTTTCTAAAACTGCTACAAATAGGAATGATTTTGTTGATGTTTTACTCCTGGTTTTCATAAGCTCACACTGAGAGCACAAAAGAATTTTATTTAGGTAAGATTGGTGAATGATTTGAGGCCTGAGACATTAAATATTAATAATTCAGAAATTTATTCTACTTCTGAGCAAGCATCTTTATTGATCATAAGCATTACAATAAGAGTTAGGGTATAAAAAATGCATGTAGTCAGAGAAATAGTGTGCTTAGGGATGCTTAAATTATTGTAGACCTTTTCAGAAGTCATGTGGTTTTGTATTAAATAGGAATGCGGTGATAAAATAGTGTGATAAAAAGTTTAGCCCAGCAATGCTATAGAAAGTGTACAACAAAAGAAGAAGAAAACAAAATTGGTTGCAAAATCTTTTAAGGATGAAAGAGTGCAAATTAGAAACAACTGTTCAGCTAGAGAACCTTTTGAAAGAATATAGCATGTTGAAGTGTGGGACCTAGCTATTATTTCTATGGACTAAAAGTGGCTATACTAAGTTTTTTATCTCTTATCTGTATTCTGAGGGTATACACTCTGTATTTTTTTTAAACATATAAATTGTTGAATTTGCAGCTGGCTTGCTAATTTAGTTCCAGTTTTAGTTTTTTTGCAAGATCAGATTACCTTGGTGTTTGTAGAACAGTAATTAAAAATTATGTTTTATGATTTACATAAGACTGAATAAACTCATTTTACTGACCTGTCCTAATCGGCTCCAATTTTTCTTTCTGCTAGTAAAGGGGTTGGTAGTATGTTTATTGCTCTACTATAATTTCAACAACCTAATCTTATTTAAAGAGACAAATAATTAATGTTTGTATGCACCTATGTATTGATTCTTAATGGGCTATATTCAGTAGGGTTAAAGCAAGAAAGAGGTTAATTCTTTCTATATTCAAATCTGGTTTCTTTCATTTGAAATGACAATATCTACTTTGGGCATTATAAAGTCTATTTTAGTTTAAACTAAGATTTTGAACTTTTTTTTTTTTTTTTTTTTTTTTTTTTCTTCTCTCTACGTAATTCCTAATTTGAAGTTCAGGAGAAAGAAGAGTCGTTTGGTTTGTTCCTTTTTTTACTTTTGTTCTTCTTAGGTCTTTGCTTTATAACTTAAGTAAAATATGGAGTTGTGAAGGGGAGGAAAAGTGATAAAGAGAAACAAAAAAAGAAGGCCCGCTTCCTCAGTGGTTCAAGCATCACAATTTATCTTTGGTGATTTATTTGGAAATCTTCTTGCAGGGACCTTGTCCCTTAAAAGCTTCATGACCTTGCTTTCTAACAAGCTTCATGAACAACTCTCCAGATACCTTCATGCTCCTTGTTAATTCCTTTCCCCTCAGCAGTGTCCTATGGCCTCTTTCTATTGGGAAACCCATGGCAAGAGGACAAACCTACAGTGCCACTTAGCCCACAGGGAAACTCACGCACCTGAGGCACAGCTTGTCCATCAAGTGCCAATGAGGTCTCCTCCAGCAAACCTCCAGCTCTGCTCTGTAACTTAACTTACATTCAAAAGATCTTGGAGATATATGTGAGATTCTCTCAAGAACTCACTCATGCTTATTCAGATTGATGCAAACAAATAGCAGCTCAGCAAGTAGGCAGCCAGGAGTGAAATGCCCATCTTCCTTCTTGCAAACAGTCTCCATATTTATGATCTGATTTCTTGGAGCCTCTCTTCTTAGCTGGCATTAGAAAGAAGTACTATACTTTTCTCCTACAAGGATTGCACTTGTTTTTTAGTAACTGTTCTAAGCATGTGACATGTATGTTGGGATTTTGCAGAGATCCAATAATAATTTATCTCTGTTCCTTGTGTGAGATAGGAACCAATTGAGAAATATGACCAAGAAACAGAAAGATGAGAGTCTAAATTAAACCTTTTTAAATTACAGAACCAAGGTTGATGTGAGAAGCAAATGGGTCATTCTAATACCTATTTTTGAACCCTAGAATAAGACCAATGTACTAATATGGTTATGGAGCTTTGGACTGGATTACTCCACAGGTGATGCTGTTACCTAGAGAAGCAAAAGAGGGCGTGTGCTCTCAGAGGGTATTCACTTCTCCAAAAGGAACAAGGTGGGATCTGAGCTCAGTATATTGAATTGTGTAAATGGGCAAAGAGAGACCAGGAGTGAGCAAGAACTAAGTATCCTCTTGGAAGAAATCATCAGAGGAGGAAAGAAGTGTTCTTCTTAGTGATGAATTAATTATTTTGTCTCCAAAAATGACAAGAAAAGCTTAGCAATTTATATACGGTAAAAAGTGATATTGTAGGAATATGCATGGGCTATGTTACTATAGAGCATCTAGTCTAGAACAAGAATGAAGGTAGTAAGATTATAATGACATAATATTTAACTGTATTATAATTGTCTAAAAATAAAAATGTTATAATTATCTTAAAAATTAAAGTATTTTATGCAAGACATATTTTATAGCTGAAGAAACAAAAACTTAGGTTAACTTTGCCAAGTCTCAACATTGAATTCGAACCGGGCTTCAAATTCAGATTGGTCTGATTCCAAAACCTATTATTTTGGGTTTTCTGAAATGATGCTTCTACTGAATTTTAAAGGGCAAGTAGGCGTAGTTAACTAGACTGCAAAGGTGAGAGAGGAAACTACAGTAAAAATAGTGTATCTTTTAGCTTTTGTTATGTAACAAGGCATGTCATAACTTACTAGTTTGAAACAAAGATCAGTAAACTATGGCAACAGTATTTTTACTGGAACTATAAATCATGTTTCAGTAAAGTTTCATTGGCATACAGTCATATCCATACATTAATCTATCGTCTATGGCTGTTTTCTTGCTGCAATTACAAAGCTGAATGCTTGAGAGAGAGATCATATGATTCACAAAGTCAAAATATTGTTATATGGCACTTTCCAGAAGCCTAGATTTAAAAAAAAAAACAAAAAACACATATCTTTGTTATTTCTCAGAGATCTTTGGGTTGGATGTTTCTTTTGGTCTGAGTCAGCTCATCTAGGGCTGCATAGACAAAGACAATCCTCTGTATAGTGCTTAGCAGTAGACAGAATGGCTGTTCCTAGTAAATCTTCAGCCAAGGAGTCTGGTCTTTGTTCCATGTGGTATCATCCTCTAGTAGATATACCTTGGTTTTTTCCCATGCAACAACCTCATGGCTCCAAACAGCAGATATCCCAATGTACAAGCATATTTCAAGTCTCAGCCCATTTAGTAACACCCATTAACCAATGCAATGGCTTACAAGGCACAGAATGAGCACTCTGATAAACCACAGTCAGACTCTATGGAGAATGGGAACACATGGCCTTTCATGAGTCAACAGCAGCTCTTGTGGTCTGAGAGCAGTTCTAGTCATT
>NW_012098877.1:502242-504544 GCF_000951045.1 Mandrillus leucophaeus | reverse complement strand
TACTTGGTAGGAGAAAAACAATTGGTACAGAAGCCAAGATCATTGTAGGAAATGTCAGAACACTTAAATCTTTTACTTCTCTGTTGTTGTGTGTCCCAGCCTGGAAGCCTGATGAAAACCCCAGGACAGATGTTTTCTCTTCTCTATACTCTGAAATAGCATGGCTGCTATGATGATGATAACCTTTCTGTGATAGGAATTCTTAACTTAGGCCCACAGACAGGTTCGATATATCAAAGAAATCTGTAGAGTTATTTACATAAATTTGTCTGTGGGGAAAATTATGCATTTTTACTGAGAAAAAGTTCATATATTATGCAGAAGTCTCTGAATTAAGCAGGTTAAAAACAACACTTTATGTAAGTACTGTCCAATATGAATATAATGTGAGTTACAAATGCAAATTTTGCATTTTCTAGTTGCCATGCTATAAAAGTGTAAAGACTGGTAAAATTAATTTCAATAGTTATTTAATTTACCCCAATATGTCCAAAACATAGTTTCAATATATGTCATACATCACTAAATGACAGGGATACCTTCTGAGAAACGCATTGTTCGGTAATTTCATTGTTGTGCAAACATCAGAGAGTGTCCAGAGAGAAAGGAATGCTACAAAGAGCAGGAACTCTAGAGATCAATGGAGGATTCTCCTCAAGTATTCAGCTGAGTGTTGACAAGCTCATGCATGCACAGTAATTGTATCAGCCCTGAGAAGGAAACACATCAGACTGGATTAGTAGAGGAAACAGTGACTAGTGCTTAAACAGGACTGGGACAAGTGTCTGTTCCAAAGAGAATCAAGAAATTCATGATTCCTGTAGGTAGAGAACACAGGTGCTTGCCTTAGTAAGAAGGAGAATGTAACCTTAGACTAAATGCTACACTGTTCTTGACTTCTAAAAATTAGCAAGACATTTAAGAATCAAATTTTAACTCATTGACTTGAGTTCCAAAATGAAACTTTTGAATACTTTTTAAAAAGAATATTAAATATCTGTCCCCTAAATTACAAAATCCTTAATATTTAGTATTTATTTAAAAATTACTCTGCAAGCTGAAAAGCAAGAAAATGAAAACACTATTCAGGGGAAAATTTAGACAAAACTAATTCAAAACTGACACAGATTTTAAAAGATGAGGATATTACCATAGTTGTAATATGGAATAGTTATTATGACAGGGAAAACACCAAAAAATATACAAATCAAATTCCAGAGATAAATTCTAAAATTTCCGTAGTGAAAAATGCAGGGATTGTTGTTGTTGTTTGTTTGTTTGTTTGTTTGTTTTGAGACGGAGTCTTGCTGTGTTGCCCAGGCTGGAGTGCGGTGGCATGATCTCGGCTCACTGCAAGCTCTGCCTTCCGGATTCACGCCATTCTCATGCCTCAGCCTCCTGAGTAGCTGGGACGAGGCGCCTGCCACCTGCTAATTTTTTATTTTTATTTTTATTTTTTATTTTTTGTATTTTTCATAGAGATGGGGCTTCACCGTCTTAGCCAGGATAGACTCAATCTCCTTACTTTGTGATCTGCCGGCCTCGCCCACCCAAAGTGTTGGGATAACAGGCGTGAGCCACCGCCCCCGGCCTTTTTTCCAAGATGGCAGATTACAGGCTTTTAGTGTGCCCCGGCCACTTGGAAGTAGCAAAATAGTGCATAAAAATCAACTCTGTGACCTTTAATTCAAGAAGACAAACAGGAAATCACTGCAATTGTGAAAGACATCCCAGATCCTGGGAAAAAGAAGGTGGGCAAACTGTCGCAGTCATGGTGTCTGGCTGATAAAAGTGAGTGAAGCTCCAGTTGGTGAGACTGGCAGAGAGCTTACCTCTGTGACTCACTTTTGCACTGAGCAACCCAGGACAAGGGAGAGGACTCTGTTTCTCCAAAGCCCTGGAGCTAACCTGGGGAAAAAGTTGGAGAGAAAGAGAGAGAGAGAGACACTGGGAAAAGTTGCAGGCATCTTCCGAGACCCGGGACCGAGAGCAGGATACCATTTTTAATTCAGATCCGTAAAATGTCAGTCACGCTTTAGTAACCCAGCAGTGTGGCTACACAGGTATTTTAATCTCGAACCAGAGGTTGGAGTGCTTGCTGTTGAGTGGGACGGGGGCCTCCACAGACGGAACTGTGGGAAATTCCTCAGTAGTAGGTGCTGGATTTGTGCCCTCCCCCATCACAAGCCTCGGGCTAGAGAAGAGCTGCTACTGCTGCAGTTTCTTCTAGCTTGGTGACATGAAGCCACGGCCAGCTTGGTGGCTTGTGTCACTGCTGGGTATCCCAGCCTTCACGCCAGAG
>NW_012098877.1:497685-499404 GCF_000951045.1 Mandrillus leucophaeus | reverse complement strand
ATAAGGACACTTCATAGCTACCAATCGGCCTCTAGATTGCTACCCTGGGCCAGATAATGGAATTCTATAGTTAAAGAAGTTAAATTAAAAAAAAAAAAAAGACAAAACATCCTGCCCCCACAAAAATTTACCTGTTAATCTTTTTAGGAGTAATGTCTCAGAAAGATCTTGTTCCATAAATGAGCAATTTCCAACAAATATATCATAAATACCTTTCAAGTATGCCAAGATATTGAAACCCTCAGACTGGAGTGCACCAAGGCAGGCCCTGGGAAAATTAGAATTCTTGGTTGGTTGTGTCTGTCCCACTGACAGTTTCTCCATTTACCCTAATGAGTTTACAAGTATTGCCATATTTATATGTGCTATTTCATGAAAAATAATAGCAAACACAGATTTTGTGCTTTGCTCTGCTTTCTCTGCTCAACCAGCGTATCCAAAGCTGCATAGCTTTCAAGAACAGATTCTTTAATGTATAGTTTCCACAACAGTTTTTTTTTCCTTTTGACTTTTTGTAGCACTTCTAATATTTGCCATCCCATTTAAATCTTTTTTTTTTTGTTATGTTTCTCCATTGTCTCACTGAATTATATATGTCATTGCTATATTTCAATCAAAATATTTTATTTCTGCAAGGGAAATGCAAGTATGGAGAAATGAAGAACATTTTTTTCTATTTATTTTTGTCTTTGTCATGGTACTTATTATAGTATTGGGCACAGGTTAAATATTTACTATTTTTTTAAATGATAGAATTAAGCTTGAAAAAGGATGGAGTACTACACATTTTGCAGATAATAAGGAACTTTCTGTAAATACAACATTATATACTGGCAATATTTGACTAACTGCAATCTAAAAAATTGTAAGTCATATAAGAAAATGAATAAATGTCTAAAAGGAAACAAATAAGAATTTCTACATGTCTTCATTCTAGGATACAGTAGCTATCAAATTCTCATAGCACTTCTTGGATTTTAGTTTAAGAAGGTGGTACCCAATGACAAAATGATTCTAGTAGCATATTTCTTCACATGATTAGTTCTTAGGTTGATTTCTACTTCATTATGGAAAGACTTGTTTAGAGGTGACACTGTGACATGGAAGGCATTGCATCTAATCACAATCAAATTAACATTGGATCATTTACTGCTGATAATCTTACTTGGGCAACCACTATCAATCAAGTTTCTCTGAGGTTTGTTCATGCTTTAACAATTCATATTTCACAGTTGTGATTTTATGGCTATAAAATGTAATTCCCAAATGCCCAGACTACATGATCTTGAAACTAAGTAGGATATGAAAAATCACTCAATTCTGTGGCTAGAGCTACAATATTTAGTTTGAAAAAAAAATATGCATGTAGGCCGATTTTGAAATATGAAGAAGACAAAGGAAGTCTACCCTCAGGAGTCTGACTTGAAGTTAGGCAGACACTATAAATGTAAGTATTTCTTTTACACTGAGCCAAGTACTTGGTAGGAGAAAAACAATTGGTACAGAAGCCAAGATCATTGTAGGAAATGTCAGAACACTTAAATCTTTTACTTCTCTGTTGTTGTGTGTCCCAGCCTGGAAGCCTGATGAAAACCCCAGGACAGATGTTTTCTCTTCTCTATACTCTGAAATAGCATGGCTGCTATGATGATGATAACCTTTCTGTGATAGGAATTCTTAACTTAGGCCCACAGACAGGTTCGATATATCAAAGAAATC
>NW_012098877.1:484249-496335 GCF_000951045.1 Mandrillus leucophaeus | reverse complement strand
CATAAAAATCAACTCTGTGACCTTTAATTCAAGAAGACAGACAGGAAATCACTGCAATTGTAAAAGACATCCCAGATCCTGGGAAAAAGAAGGTGGGCAAACTGTCGCAGTCATGGTGTCTGGCTGATAAAAGTGAGTGAAGCTCCAGTTGGTGAGACTGGCAGAGAGCTTACCTCTGTGACTCACTTCTGCACTGAGCAACCCAGGACAAGGGAGAGGACTCTGTTTCTCCAAAGCCCTGGAGCTAACCTGGGGAAAAAGTTGGAGAGAAAGAGAGAGAGAGACACACTGGGAAAAGTTGCAGGCATCTTCCGAGACCCGGGACCGAGAGCAGGATACCATTTTTAATTCAGATCCGTAAAATGTCAGTCACTCTTTAGTAACCCAGCAGTGTGGCTACACAGGTATTTTAATCTCGAACCAGAGGTTGGAGTGCTTGCTGTTGAGTGGGATGGGAGCCTCCACAGACCAAACTGTGGGAAATTCCTCAGTAGTAGGTGCTGGATTTGTGCCCTCCCCCATCACAAGCCTGGGGCTAGAGAAGAGCTGCTACTGCTGCAGTTTCTTCTAGCTTGGTGACATGAAGCCACGGCCAGCTTGGTGGCTTGTGTCACTGCTGGGTATCCCAGCCTTCACGCCAGAGATCATCGTATGTTAAGGCCCTATCTGCTCCATGCCCAGGCAAATCTCCAGACATTTGGAGCATCTGCTCATCTGGTATGTCAGCAGACTTACCCGCCTCTCTCTACCTGTGCATAGACCATGGTGCAGTAGAGCTTTCTGTACTCTATCCCAGGCAGATCTCCAGGCATTTAGAGCACCCACTCACTTAAAACCACAGCCTGAGACACTCTAGCCTTCCTGTAGGGAGACTGTGGTGAAGCAAAGCCTTCTACACTTCACACCTAGGCAGATCTTCAGGCATCTGGAGAACTCACTCTCCTGGATTAGGTGTTTAGATGACCCCCATACTCATGCAGAAAACTTGGAGCCAAGGAGGTTTCTTAGTGCCACAGTTAGGCATATGTCTTGGCACTTTGTGACTGACACTGGATTCTCCCCTTGTGCTGGTGCTTGTGCCTGCCACTGGGGGACTTGTAGGTGGGCCCGCCCAGAGAAGCTCCACCCAACTTGGCTCCCTCCCCTGAGGTTGAGCATGGAGCTCAGCCCACTTTGCAACCCAATGATTAGCCCATTGCTTCACGAAATGAGAGCTTCTCCTAGTAAATAAGGATCAAGTATATACTCAGCCATGTTGGCCATAGCTAGCTCTTACTCATAAACGTCTATGGGCTTGTTAGTTGAACAGCAAAGCCCAATAAAAATCCTGCTGACAGAATTGCATAGGTCTACAGAAGCAAAATCCGAAGACCCTGCCCAACATTCTCTATAATCACACCCTCTGTTGGGGATGGGGTGTGGAGGGAAAGGGAAGGAAAGTAAAAGAGAAAATGATGATAATACAGAAAAGGAAAGAAACGGTCAGGTGCAATGGCTCATGCCTATAATCCCAACACCTTGGGAGGCCAAGGCAGGCAGATCACCTGAAGTCGGGAGTTCGAGACCAGCCTGACCAACATGAAGAAAACTTGTCACTACTGAAAACACAAAATTAGCCGGCATGGTGGTACATGCCTGTAACCCCAGCTACTCAGGAAGGCTGAGGCAGGAGAATCGTTTGAACCCGGGAGACAGAGGTTGCAGTGAGCCGAGATCGTGCCATTGCATTCTGGCCTGGGCAACAAGAGCAAAACTCCGTCTCAAAAAAAAACAAACAAAATTATCTGCTTCAAAATAATTACAAAAATTAGAAGTGTTAGCATCTCCCAATGAAAGGCACCAATGCAAGAATTCTGGCACCATGAAAAACATAAATGTAGTGACACCACTAAAGGGTTTCATGAGCTCTCCAGCGATGATCCCTAACAAAAATGGAAACTTAGAAGTGACAAATAAGGAATTCAATGCATGGATTGCAAGGAAGATCAATGAGATTCCTTAAAAATAAATTAGAGCTCTGGAATTGAAAACCTCAAATAATTTTAAAATATACTCAAAAGGTTTATCAATATACTAGATCAAGTAGAAGAAAGATGTTCAGAGCTTGAAGACCAGTGTTTTGAAGTAATCCAGTCAGACAAAAATAAAATTTTCAAAAAATAAATAGTCTTCACAAAATATGGGATTATGTAAAGTGACCAAAGCTACATATCACAGGCATTCCTGAGCAAGAAGGAAAAAAATAAACAACCTGGAAAACATATTTGAGTGAATAATTCAGAAAATTTCCCTAATCTTAGAAAGGTAGATATCGAGCTAAAAGAAATCCAGGGAACACTTAAAAGATGCTTTATAAAATTAACATCACCAAGAGAGATAGTTACCAAACTTTCCAAAATCAATGCTAAAGAAAAATTCTTAAAGGCAGTTAGAGAAAAGAAAGTCCGATCTTCTCATTAGAAGCCTTACAAACCAGGAGAGATTGGAGGCCTGTTCCGCATTCTGAAAGAAAAGAAATCCAACTGAACTTTATATCCTGCCAAACTAAGCTTCATAAGTGAAGAAGAAAAAAAAAATTTTAAAAATAAGTAAGCGCTATGGAAATTTGTTAAAACTAGACCAAACTTACAAGAGCTTCTTAAGGGAATTCTTAACATGGAAAAAAAAAGAAAAATATCTGCTACCACAAAAGCACCCTTAAGTATATAACCCATAGCCCCATAAAGCAACCGCACAATAGAAACTACAAAGCAATCTGTTAAAAGTTTCAAGACAGAATCAAAACCTCACATATCAATATTAGCCATTAATATAAATGTTCTAAATGCCCCACTTAAAAGGCACAGAGTGGAAAGTTGGATAAAAATAAGAACCATCCATCTGTTGTCTTCAGCAGACCCATCTCACATGTAATGACACCCATAGGCTCAAAGTAAAGGGTTGGAGAAAGACCTATCACACAAATGAAAGACAAAAAAAGAGCAGAGGGTCCTATTCTTATATCAGATAAAACAGACTAAAAACCAACAACAGTAAAAAGGACAAAGGAGAGCATCATATAATGATAATGGGTTTAATTCAACAGGAAGACTTGACTATCTTAAATATATGGAAACCCAACACTGGAGCACATAGATTCATAAAACAAGTACTTGACCTATGAAAAGACAGCCACACAATAATAGTGGGGGATGTCAACACCCCACTGACAGCATTAGACATATTATTGAGGCAGAATACTAACAAAAAACTCTCAAGTTCAACCCTTGACCAATTAGACATAATAGACATCTACAGAATACCCCACCCATCAGTCACATAATATACATTCTTTTCATCTACACATAAGACATACTCTAAGATCAACCACATGCTCAGTTGTAAAACAAGTTTCAACAAGTTCCAAAAAATTGAAATCATACCAAACATACTCTCATATTATTACAGTGGAAGAAAAATATAAATCAATATCAAGACGATCTCTCAAAACCACAGAATTATATGGAAATTAAGCAACTTGCTGCTGAGTGACTTTTGGGTAAAAGAAATTAAGGCAGAAATCAAAACATCATTTGAAATTAATGAAAATAGAGATACAATATATCAAAATCTCTGGGATGCAGCTAAAACAGTGTAAAGAGGAAGGTTTACAGTGTTAAAGCCTACATCAAAGTGTTAGAAAGATCTTGTATTAGCAATTTACTATCACACCTCTAGGAACTAGAAATAAAAAAAACAAACTAACACCAAAGCTAGCAGAAAAATATTAACTAAAATCAGAGCAGAACTAAATGAAATTGATACTCCAAAATCCATACAAAAAATCTACACAATCACAAATTGGTTTTTGAAAGGATAAAAAAGATCAATAGACGACTAGTCAGATAACAAAGAAAACAGGAAAAGATCCAAATAAGCCCAATCAGAAACTAAGGTGACATTATAACCAATACTGTAGAAATACAGAAGATCTTGAGAGACTATTACAAACAACTCTCTGCAGACAAACCAGAAAATCTAGAGGAAATACATAAATTCCTGGAAACATACAGGAAGATTGAATCAGGAGAATTTGAAACCCTGAACAGACAGATATCAAGTTCTGAAATTGAATCAATAATTTTAAAAACCCTACCATCCGACAAAAGCCCCCTACCATACAGATTTATAGCCAAATTCTACCAGATGTACAATGCAGATTGGTGCCATTCTACTGAAACTATTCCCAAAAATCAAGGAGGAGAGACTTCTTTCTGATTCATTCTACAAAGCCATCATCACCCTGATATAAAACCTGGCAAAGACATGATGAAAAAGAAAACTACAAGCCAATATTCCTGATGGCAATAGACACAAAAATCCTCAATAAAATACTAGCAAACCAAATCCAGAAGCACATGAAAAGTTGATTCACCAGGATCAAGTAGGCTTCATTCCTTAGACACAAGGTTGGTTCAACAAACCAAAATCTATAAACGTAATTTACCACGTAAACAACTAGAAACAAAAATCATATCATTTCAATAGATGTGAAAAATGCTTTTGATGAAATCCAACATCCTTTCATGGTAAAACCCATCAACAATCTAGGCATCAAGAAATAAACCTTAATATAATAAGAACCATCTATGACAAACCCACAGCCAACATCATACTAAAAGGGGAAAACCTGGAGGCATTCTCCTTAAAATCAGAAGCAAGAGAAGCATGCTTACTCTCACCACTCCTATTCAACATATTATTGGAAGTCCTAGACAGAGCAATTAAGCAAGAGAAAGAAAGAAAAAGAAATAAAAGGCACTAAAATAGGAAAAGAAGTCAAATTTTCTCCCTCCACCAATGATGTAATTCTGAAGTATCTGCCAAAAGGCTCCTAGACCTGATAAAATACTTCAGTAAAGTTTCAGGATACAAAATCGGTGGACAAAAATTAGTAGCATTTCCACACATTCAAGCTGAAAGCCACATCGAGAACATAAACCCATTTACAACTGTCACACACACAAAATAAAATACCTGGGAATATATCTAACCAATGAGTTGAAAAGTCTCTACAAGGAGAGCTACAAAACACTGCTGACAAAGAAATAATAGATGACACAAACAAATGATGGGTACATTGTGTCCCTGTACCACATTTTCTTCATGCAATCCATGGCTGATGTGCACCTATGTTGATTCCGTATCTTTTCTATTGTGAATAGTGCAGCGATAAACACATTAGTGTGTGTGTCTTTGTAATACAACAGTTTGCCAGAAGCAATGCAATCAGACAGACAGTAGTTTTTTAAAACACTAAAAGAAACACAAGAAAACCGAAACTGTTAACCTAGATTTTTTTACTCAGTGTAAATATCTTCTAAAAACGAAGAAGATACAACTACCTTATTTTTTTTCCCTCTACATGCATTGAGACATACATTAGGCAGTGGTATAATTTTTGGTTTAATAATGAAATATAACCTAGAAAACTAATGAGAATAAAATTATATTTACTCATTTTAAAACTATTTTCATTGTTTTAAATGAAAATAGTGTTCCTGATGTTCCAAGATCCCCTTTTTAAATCATCTTCATTTAGGGAACTTCATTTAGCAGGGTAGATGCATTGGTGATGATATATCTTATTTTTCTTCATCTGAGAATGTGCTGATTTCCACTGAAAAACACTTTTCTGGATAAATATTGAGGTTAAAAGTGCTTGAAAAGTGTTGTGTCACATTGTAGGCTAAACTTGCTATTCTTTCACTACCTTCCTAATTTGGCAGTTTAGATTATTGGTTTTACACATTTCTTTTTTTTTTTAAGTAACCTGGGCATTTAACGCTATAAATTTCATTCTAAAACTTCAATAGCTCCTAACTCTAGAGCTTAATACTTTGTGTTTTCTGTACCTTTTAATTTAAAATGTCTTAGTATTTCTCCTGTGATTGTATTTTTTATTTACAAGTTGTATAGAGTTCTGAGGCTTAATTTTCATATATTTTGAGATTTTCTAAATATTCCGGGGTTACTAATTATCAGTCTAACACCACTGCGATCGGAAAACAAAACACATTCTGTATTATCTTTATCATTTGGAAATTTTGATACATATTGTATCATCCAATATATGGTCTATCTGGTGGTGGTTCTGAAGTATAATTGAAAGCTATGTGCATCAGCTGAATTTTTCTGAATTCTCAGGCTTCCAGAGACACTTTCTTATACCCATCAAGACCTGGAATACTTGAAAGTCATTCTCTGAGATTTTCTGTCTTGCTCCCAGTTTTCAGTTGACTTCAGCCTAGTACTTGAGAATGTCCCTGTCTGCCTAAGGAGCTTCCTCAGCTCTTGCTTTATCTGGTCCTCACTCTACTACGTACGTGCTCTCAGTAAAGGCCTATGGAAAACAATTGAGTGAGTGCAGATTTGCATGATGCATTGGATTCACTGAGTTCCTATGGTTTCATTTCTTATTCTACTTGTTCTCTTTATTTGTGAGGGAGGGACATACGTTTGCAACTTAAAAAAATTAGAAGTGAAAGTTCTCTCCTGGAATATCTTTTATGATTTCACTGTAATGCATGTCTTCTAAGAAGCCATATGTTTTTGCCTGCAGGCATAGTCATTCATGGTTATACCTCTAGGTATACTAGGAAAGATACGATTTAACGATTTATTTACCCTTGTCTCCTTTACTTAACTGTATGCCCATCTAGGTTAGGCTCAGTGTGTATTTCTCTTTTAAATCGTAGTATCTAACACAGTGTGTGAAGTATCTGTTATGTTTTCTTATTTTATTCTTTTGCCAAATTGCTATTAAAAAATAGTAGTGTGACTATGACTGCCAGTGTCCTAAAAAACGGCACTGCTGAAATTGAACTTAGAAGAGTCTGACAGATCTAATGCTTTTACTCTGCTTATTAGAGAAATAATTAACTAATTTATGCTAATGTTGGACTATTAGGTAACAGACTCCTTAATGAGCTCAAGTTTTTAAAAACATTATCACTTTTTTTTTTTTTTTAAAGCATACTTAGGCCGGGTGTGGTGACTCACGCCTATAATCCCAGCACTTTGGGAGGCCGAGGCAGGCGAATCTTGAGGTCAGGAGTTTGAGACCTGTAGTCCCAGCTACTCAGAAGGCTGAGGCAGGAAAATCACTTAAACCTGGGAGGTGGAGGTTGCAGTGAGCCGAGAATGTGCTACTGCACTCCAGTCTGTCCAACAGAGCAAGACTCCATCTTGGGGGAAAAAAAAACCAAAAAAACAAAAAAAACAAAAAACGATACAAGATTTGAAAGACTTGATACAAGATCTTTTAATGACTTGCTATGTTGCATCCGGCTGGCCAACTAACTTCCAACTCTTCAATAATAGACTGAAGATAATGAAACATACTCTTGGTAATTTTTTGAAAGCATCTCAGGGTCTATAAAATTAAAGGACTTTGATGACATAGAAAATGTCATAGGAGTGTAAAATACTTTTTGCTCTCCTTAACTTCTTCCACACACTTTTTTTTTTTTTTTAAATGAAAGATCAAGTGCTTTATTCTTTACTTCTTTACTTCTAGTGACAATGTGATAAAACACTAGAACGTTTTGAGTGATTCCCAGGTTTTTCCTTGCGAGTCCGACTTGCTGTTCAGGATGGCCATCAAAATGTTAACTTATTACTTGAGGCCTTATTGCAAAGGTAGTTACTTGTGGTAGTAATTTATTGTCAACTTTTTTTCTTGTTTTTGTATTATAGAACAACTGATCCTGTGTATGAGTAGGAAATTTGTCAACCATATTCAGTCTTATTTTTTACCACGGTTTTACTCACTGTAAGTCTTTCCAGTTCATGTGACCAATTGTCAACTTTGTTCTCATGTTACAGGATCTCTCCTTCTGCCCTATTCTTCTGTTTTTTGATATATTATTATTCTGAGTAGGGGTTATTCCCAAAATAAATCCAATAATTTTTGACACTATACCTCAAGAATGGAAGTTTTACCCCTCCCTTAGTTCTCTCAACTAGTATGTACTTGTAAAGAGACTGCCAATTTATTTATTTATTTATTTATAGTTTTTTAACTTAAAAATAAAAGCAAAGAAAATCGGGAAAATAATAATAAAAGCTTAGTTAGGCTTAATATTTGAGTGATGAAATCAACTGTACAACAGACCCCCCATGACACAACTTACCCGTGTAACAAACCTACACATATACCCCTGAAATTAAAATAAAAGTTTAGAAAACAAAATGTATATAAACAAAACAAAGCACAGTGACAAAATGTAGTCCTACAAGAGAAATTGAAAGTGTGCAAAATTTGTGATGATGTGGAAGACCACGTTTGTGAGATAGGCTTATTTTTCATACATTGCATGTTAACTTTGATAAAGAGGAAATGCTAACTTTTCTACTTGATGTCACGTCCTCAGACACTATAAACTACTATAGTCCTATTGAAAAACTCTTTCCAGCAAACCTCAACATTTTCTAATTCTCTAAAAATAATACACTACTTACATTTCCTCTAAGAGAAATATTGGCAATAACACAGATAAAATAGGGTTTTCTGACAAAATATTGTGTAAATGAGGCATAAAGTTCACCAGATCTTATGTTCGGTCATTCTTAGTTGCCACCTACATAATTCAGACATGAACACACATTTTATAATTGCATATAACGTTCAAATAGTAATTTACAATTTACAGATTACTTTTATCTATTTGTTAGCCATTTAAGTTCTATTCTGTGAGTGAGAATATAGTTAGAGATTTTAAATTACTTTTTAAAAATCCAGTCAGTAGCAACAATCCTAATTTTGAGTGGGCAAACAGGCTAACAAATTAAAATAAATTGCTGATCTAAAGACAAAAAACAATGAAAATATAATATTTGTAATATTGTTAGTCATCTTCCCTTTGACGCTCAAAGAGAACCACATACTGGGAGGTGTCTTTTGTTTTTTCACTGGAATAAATTAGATTGTTCAAGTTCAAAATATTTAATAAAAAAATTTCATGTGATATTAGAGATCTATATGATACAATGAAATGATAAGAAGCATAACAAAATAGCACCTATAGAGACAATAAAATTCTCTGAAACAAGATTGAGGAAAAATATAATTAAAATCAATAATATAAGTTTTAAAGTATATATTTCACTGGAAATTCAGTTAAATTCAGTACAGATCCTCATATGTAGTTTTAGAGGGCACCAAAGACAATAGTATCAATCTTTGTGTTCTTAGATCAAGCAGACTATCTTCATATAAACAAAGTTATTTTTCTCTCTGAAACATGGCAATTTTAGACTGCTGGGAATAATAGATCCAATATCCTGAATATTCTAATAGTTACATAATTCATATTATAATAATGTATAATTAACTCCTATTGAAATTTAGATCCTTTCCTTGTTCCATTGTGTTTGGGTGTGTGTGTGTGTGTGTGTGTGTGTGTGTGTTTTAGAGCTGGAAACAAAAGTTGAAATTCAGTTTTCTGGGAAACAGTCAAAATCTAAATTTTGGTTTTGACCCACATGGAATAGTATAATAGTTTAAAAATAATACTGTCTTACGATGTAAGCATTCTATTTTCTTTCTGCTAGGCAATTTAAAAATATTTAAATTCATTTAAGTGATTTTCTTTATGATAACTACGTAGATAGAATAAACCTAAGAATTTTCAGAAAATGTTAAGAATGTCATTTAACATACAGTTTAAACTATATCTTGTCTGTAACTAGGACAATCTGAATTAAATTGCAAGAAGATCCTAACACTCTAAACTTTTTAAGTAAATGAAAAAAAAAAAAAAGCTGTTGAGATAAGCAGAATAATCTGCCACAGGCCCTTCTAAACTCCCCAACATACGGGTCTCCTAATCCTTAGAATCTGTGGATGTATTAGGTTACGTGGCAAAGGTGAATTAAGGTCCTAACCAGCTAGCCTTGAAATGGAAATATTATCTTCAATTATTTCAGTGGGGCCAGTGGATCACAAGGGTCCTTATGAAGTGGAAGAAGGAGACTATAGAGAGAGAGAAAGAAAATCATGTGAAAAGGAATTGGCCTGGCATTGCTAACTTAAAGATGGAAGAAGGGGCCATGAGTGAAGGAATATGAACAATTTCCAGAAGTTGGAAAAAAGCAAGGAAGTCCCCCTGACACCTGCAGAAAGTTACAGCCCTGCCTGCCAACACCTTGATTTTAGTCAAAGGAAAACCATTTCTCACTTCTAGAACTGTAAGATGATAAATCTGTATCATTTGAAGCCACTAAATTTGTGGTTATTTGTTGTGGCAGTATAGGAAATGTTTATGAAATTTAAACTATAACTTGTCTCTGACAGGTTTACTTGAATTATGAGAAAATCCTGACTGATGTCTGAAAATTTTGGGGTTAAAAAATTGGTGTAATAAATTAAAATTAACTTGGCAATTAATTGAGCAATTAAGTTTCAATGACTCTACAGCCTTAAAATTGTTTCAAAAACATTAAGGAGATAAATACATTCAATAAGTTACCAATATCTCTGGCCATTGATTGCTTCTCATAATGGTGTTTTGTTCTTTTCTCAAACTTGGCTTAAATATTAAGCAGATAAATATATTCAATAAGTTACCAATATCTCTGTTAAATTGACTGCTTCTCCTAATGGTGTCTTGTTCTTTTCTCAAACTTGGTTCTATGTTATTAATCCATGGGGATACAGTAACGCCTATCTGGCCTCTTTTGAAGTTCAGAATTCTTGATTTTCTCAACTGGCTTAATAGTACTAACTGTCTGGGATAACTTTTGGAAATTTTAAGGGACATTTCTGATTGTCTCAATGGGACATTACTGACATTTAGTGACCAAAGCTCAAGTATGTTAAACATCTTATAAAGTTCTAGACAATTTTGTACATTCTAGAACTGTTCCAGTCAAAACACCAATAGCATCCTTATTGAGAAACTCTGAAATAATTCTTTCTTTTTTTTGTACTTCTACCTCATGTATTTGGAAGAGAATTGGTTCAATATTGATATTATTGCAGTCTATGCTCTTAACTTTCCTCTGTAGTAGGGAAGTCCTGTGCCTGCTGAGACTGTGAGGAAGTAAAGATTCCTTTGACTCTAAAAAGTCTTTGTTGGTGTTCTGTGGGCTCCCTACTCGTGATCTTGGTAAACATATTTTCAATTCAGTGAATTTTATTGAATATTTTAGGACTGTGAGTACATATATTCTTTCTTTTATAATGCTTCTGTGTAGATGAGTAGGGAGAATTGAGCCTTCTAAACCTTCTACTCCTTTACAAAGCTGCTGTTTTATGCCAATTTCTTTGGCAAAAAAAAAAAAAAAAAGTTGCTTGTGTTTTTTCTGGCCAAAGATTGAGTATGTTTTTTTGGTTTTTCTTTCTTTTTACTGTTTCTTTGGAAAGGAAATTTCAGTAATCCTGACTACTTCTTTCTTCTTTAAGTGGAATAGTGCTGCCCAATGTAACTTAATGTTTTAGTGATGAAAATGTTTTATATTCTTCACTTTCCAATACAGCAGCAAATAAATGCACTTAAAAAACACATGTTACTACTAAAATGACAGAGGAACTAAAGTTTTGTTTCTTTTTTTTTTTCTCTCCAACTTTTATATTAGGTTCAGGCAGTATATGTGCAGGTGTGCTACATGGATCAATACTGTGTGGCTTGGGATTTGTGAACAAATGATTTGACCTCACCCTGGTAGTGACCATAGTACCCGATAGGCAGTTTTTAAATCCTCACCCGCCTCCTATCCTCCACCCTCAGTAGGCCCCAGTGTCTATTGTTCCCCACTTTGTGTCTATGTATACTCAAAGTTTAGCACCCATTTATAAGTATGAACATGCAATTTGATTTTTCTGTTCCTCTGTCAATTTTCCTAAGATAGTGGCCTTCAGATTCATCCATATTGTTGCAAAGGACAAAGGATATGAACAGACATTTCTCAAAAGAAGACATTCATACAGCCAACAGACACATGAAAAAATGTTCATCATCACTGGCCATCAGAGAAATGCAAATCAAAACCACAATGAGATACCATCTCACACCAGTTAGAATGGCAATCATTAAAAAGTCAGG
>NW_012098877.1:441012-483759 GCF_000951045.1 Mandrillus leucophaeus | reverse complement strand
GTTGATGGGTGCAGCACACCAACATGGCACAAGTATACATATGTAACAAACCTGCACGTTATGCACATGTACCCTACAACTTAAAGTATAATAATAATAAATAAATTAAAAAAAAAAAAAAAAAAAGGACATGATTTCATTCTTTCTTACGGTTGCATAGTACTCCATAGTGTATATGTACCACATTTTCTTTCTTCCACTGTTGATGGGCATCTAGGTTGATTCCATGTTTTTGCTATTGTGAACAGTGCTTCAGTGACCATATGTATGCATGTGTCTTTATGGTAGAATGATTTCTTTTTTTTTTTTTTTTTTTTTTTGAGACGTAGTCTCACTCTGTCACCCAGGCTGGAGTTCAGTGGCACAATCTCGGCTCACTGCAATCTCCACTTCCCAGGTTTGAGCAGTTCTTCTGCCTCAACCACCTGGAATGATTTATATTATTTTGAGTATATGCCCAGTAATGGGACTGATAAGTTGAACGGTAGTTCTGTTTTAAGTTCTTTGAGAAATCTCCAAACTGCTTTCTACAGTGATTGAACTAATTTACATCCCCATCAGCAATGTATAAGAATTTCCTTTCTTCCACAACCCTCTGACAACTGTTATTTTCTGAATATTTAATAATACTGTTCTGATTGGTGTGAGATAGTATCTCATTGTGGTTTTGATTTACATTTCTCTGTTGATCAACAATATTCATCATTTTTTTCATATGCTTACTGGTCATGTACATGTCTTCTTTTGAGACGTGTCTGTTCATATCCTTTGCTGATTTTTAATGGGATTGTTTGGTTTTTGCTTGTTGATTTGTTTTAGTTCCTTATAGATTGTGGATATTTGATCTTTGTCACATGCATAGTTTGCAAATATTTTCTCATTCTGTAGATTGCCTGTTTATTGATAGTTTCTTTCACTGTACAGACGCTCTTTAGTTTACTTAGGTCCCATTTGTCCATTTTTGCTTCTGTTACAATTGCTTTTGGAGTCTTTGTCACAAAATCTTTGCCAAGGTCTATGTCCAGAATGGTATCACCTAGGCTATATTCAATGGTTTTTATAGCTTTAGGTTTTATGTTTAAGTCTTTAATAAATCTTGAATTAAGTTATGTGGTAAAAGAACAGGGTCAGTTTTATTCTGCATATGGCTAGCTGGTTATCCCAGTAGCATTTATTGAATAGGAAGTCCTTTCCTCATTGCTTATTTTTGTAGAATTCATTGAGGATCTGATAGCTGTAGGTTTGTTACTTTATTTAGGGATTCTCTAGCCTGTTTCATTTGTCTTTGTCTCTGTTTTTGTACCAGTACCATGCACTTTGATTACTGTAGCTTTCTAATGTAATTTAGAGTCAGGTAATGTGATGTTGCTGGGTTAAGGCTTTGGTATCAGAATGATGCTAGCCTCGTAGAATGAGTTAGGGAGGAGTCTCTCCTCCTGGAATTTTGTGAATAGTTTCAGTAGTATTGGTACTAGCTTTTCTTTATAAATCTAATATAATTCAGATGTGACTCCATTTGGTCCAGGGTTTTTACTAATTGGTAGGTTTTTTGAAATTACTCAATTTTGTGACTCTTTATTGATTTCTTCAGGTATTCATTTTATTCCTGGTTCAGTCTTGGAAAATTGCGTATATCCAGGAATTTATTCAGTTCTTATAGATTTTCTAATTTGTGTGCATGGGCCTTTTCATAACAGTTTCTTAAGGTTTTCTGTTTTTCTGTGCGGTTGGTATTAGATCAACTGTATTAGACCATTCTTGCATTGCCATAAAGAACAACCTGAGACTGGGTAATTTATTTTAAAAAAGAGATTTAATTGGCTCATGACTGCAGGCTTTATACAACGCATGGTGCTGACATATCCTTGTCTTCTGGTGAAGAGTCTGGGAACTTTCAGTCATGGCAGATGGTGAAATGGGAGCAGGTACTTCACAGGGCAAAAGCAGGAGCAAGCAAGAGATATAGATGGGGAGAGGTGTGACACACTTTTAAATGACCAGATTTCACTAGAACTCACTATCACAAAAGAGCGTGCCACCCCCATGCTCCAAGCACCTTCCACTATGTCTCTCCTCCAGTATTGAGGATTACAATTCAAAATAAGATTTTGGTGGGAACAAATACTCAAACTATATCAGTTACCTTTGTCAATTCTGATTGTGTTTATTTAGGTTTTCTCTCATTTTTTTTTCTTTATTAGTCTAGCCAGCAATCTATTTATCTTATTTATTTTTTCAGAAATAAACTTTTAGTTTTGTTAATCTTTTGTATGGATTTTTGCATCTCAGAGTCATTCAGTTCAGCTCTGACTTTGGTTATTTCTTTTCTTCTGCTAACTTTGATATTCATTTGCTCTTGTTTTTCTAGTTTGCCCAGATATAATGTTAGTTTATTAATTTAAGATCTTTCTGATTTTTGATGAAAGATAAATTTTCCTCTTAACACTGTTTTAGCTGTGTCCCAGAGATATTGGTATGTTGTATCCTTGTTTTCATGAGTTTAAAATAGTTTCTTGATTTTTGCCTTAATTTCTTCCTTTTTTTTTGGCCTTGTTATGTTGATCTTTTTTTTTGTTTGTTTTTGAGACGGAGTCTCGCTCCGTCACCCAGGCTAGAGTGCAGTGACGTGATCTTGGCTCACTGTCAGCTCTGCTTCCTGGGTTCACGCCATTCTCCTGCCTCAGCCTCCCAAGTAGCTGGAACTACAGGTGCCCACCACCACGACGCCTGGCTAATTTTTTTTTTTTTTTTTTTTTTTTTTTTTTTTTTTTCGTAGAGACAGGGTTTCACCGTGTTAGCCAGGATGGTTTCAATCTCCTGACCTCGTGATCCGCCCGCCTTGGCCTCCCAAAGTGCTGAGATTACAGGCGTGAGCCACTGCACCCATCCTTGATCTTTTCTTTTTTTTTATGATTATATTTTAATTTCTGGGGTACATGTGCAGAACATACAGGTTTGTTACATAAGTATACATGTACCATGGTGGTTTGCTGCACCCATCAACCCATCTATATTAGGTGTTTCTCCTAATGATATCCTCCCCTAGCCTCCAACCCCTTGACAGGCCCTGGCTTGTGATGTTCCCCTCCCTGTGTCCATGTGTTCTCATTGTTCAACTCCTACTTATGAATGAGAACATGTGGTTTGGTTTTCTGTTCTTGTGATAGTTTGCTGCGAATGATACTTTTGAACCATGTTCTTGCTTGCAAAGGACGTGAACTCATCCATTTTTATGGTTGCATAGTATTCCATGGTGTATATGTGCCACATTTTCTTTATCCATTCTATCATTGATGTACATTTGGGTTGGTTCCAAGTCTTTGCTATTGTGAATAGTGCCACAATAAACACACGTGTGCATGTGTCTTTATAGTAAAATGACTTATAATCACTGGTCATTAGAGAAATGTAAATCAAAACCACAATGAGATACCATCTCACACCAGTTAGAATGACAATCATTAAAAAGCCAGGAAACAACTGATGCTGGAGAGGATGTGGGGAAATAGGAACACTTTTGCACTGTTGGTGGGAGTAGAAATTAGTCCAAGCATTGTGGAAGACAGTGTGGTGATTCCTGAAGGATCTACAACTACAAATACCATTTAACTTAATTTCATTATTTACTCAAAAGTAACTCTGGAACAGATTGTTTAATTTCCTTGTAATTCTATGGTTTTGAGAGATCTTTTTGGTATTGATTTCTCGAATTAGTGTGCTGTGATCCAATAGTGTGGTTGTTATAATATCTGGGGTATTTTTGAATTTGTTAAAAATTCATTTCTGTGTGAGCATGTATTCAATCTTAGAGCATATACTATGTGCAGAGGAGAAAAATGTGTATTCTGTTTTTATAGGGTGGAATGCTCTGCAGATGGCTGTTTGGTCTATTCAGTCAAGTGCTGAATTTAGTTTTCACATACCTGTGTTAGCTTTCTGACTTGATGATCAGTCTAATATGTCTGTGAGAAGTTGAAGTCTCCAACTATTATTTTGTGATTATCTAAGTCTCTTCATACATCTCAAAGAACTTGTTTTATGGAACTGTGTGCTCCAGTGTTGAGTGCATATATGTTTAGGACAGTTAATCTTCTTGTTGAAATAACCTCCCTGACTCTCCTTTTTTGAGACAGAGTCTCACTTTCTCACCCAGGCTGGAGTGTAGTGGTACAATCGTGGATCACTGTAGCCTCAACGTCCTGGACTCAGATGATCCTCCCATCTCAGCCTCCTAGATGAACCCCTTATCATTATGTAATGCCCTTCTTTGTCCTTTTTGAATATTGTTGGCTTAATGTCTATTTTGTCTGAAGTAAGAATAGTAACCTCTCTTCTCTTTTGTTTTCCATTAGATCTTTCTTTATCACTTTATTTTGATCCTGCGGTTCTCATTGTATGTGAAATGGGTCTCTTGAAGACAGTAGTTAGATAGTTCTTGCTTTTTATCGAACTTGCCATTCTGTGTCTTTTCAGTATGGATTTAGCCTGTTTACATTCAAGGTTAATACTGACATGTGAGAACTTGATCCTGTCGTTGTGTTGGTAGCTGGTTGTTATGTAGACTTGATTGCATAGTTGTTTTATAGTGTCAATAGTCTATGTACTTAAGTATGTTTTTGTGGTGACATGTAATAGTCTTTTATTTACATGTTTAGCACTTTCTTAAGAACCTCTTGTAAGGTAGGCCTGACAGTAACAAATCCCTTAGTGTTTGCTTGTCTGAAAATAATTTTATTTCTCCTTTGCTTATGAAGCTTAACTTGACTGGATATAAAATTATTGATTGGAATTTATTTTCTTTAAATATGCTAAATATAGGCCCCCAATCTCTTCTGGCTAGTAAAGTTTCTGCTGTAAGGTCTACTGTTAGCTTAATGGGGTTCACTTTGTAGATGATCTGCCCCTTCTCTTTAGTTACCTTTAATATTACTTTTTAAATTTTGATTTTGGAGAATCTGACAACTATGTGTCTTGAGATGGTCATCTTGCTGGTTCTCTGAATTTCCTGAATTTTCACACTGACTTCTCTAGCAAGGTTGGGGGAAATTTTCATGAAAAACATCCTCAAATATGTTTTTGAATTTGCTTGCTCTCTTTGTCTTTCTAGGATGCTGATTGTTCATAAGTTTTGTCTCTTTATGTAATCCCATATTTCTCATATTTTTTGTTAATTTTTAAAAATATATCTTTCTTCATTTTTGTCTGACTTAGTTGATTTGAATAACTGCTCTTTGAGCTCTGAGATTCTTTCCTCAGCTTTGTCTATTCTGGTACTAAAACTTCTGGTTGTATTATGAAATTCTTGCAGTGAGTTTTCGGCTCTAAAAAGATCAGTTTGATTCCTTCTTAAAAAGGCTATTTTGTCTTTTAGCCCTTGTATTGTTTTATGGGATTCCTTAGATTTCGTGGATTGGATTTCAAGTTTTTTTCTGAATCTTGATCTCCATTGCCATCCAGATTCTGAATTCTGTGTCTTTCCCTTCAACCATTTTAGTCTGATTAAGAGCCATTGCTCAGGAGCTGGTGTGGTTGTTTGAAGGTAAGATGACATTCTGGCTTTTAGAGTTGCCAGAGTTCTTTCACTGTTTTTTTTTTTTTTTTTTTTTTTTTTCTAATCTGTGTGGGCTGATGTTCCTTTAATCTTTGAAGTTTCTGTCCTTCAGATGAAGCTTTTTACTTTCATATTTTGGGATGCTTTCATATTTTTGGATACCCTTGAGTATTTGATTGTGGTATATGTTGGGTTAAGTCAACTGGATTTGTTTCTGGATGATTTCTGAGGGCCAAGGCTCAGCTCAGTACACCTGGACTTTGTGCTGTAACCCTGGATTGCTGGAAGCAGGCCTATGACGTTTTTCTCTGGCTCCTCAATGTTAAGCACCTGCTATGCTGAAGAGGCAGAGGTGTTTCCAATCCACTGGCAACTACATTCCAAAGAGGAGTGCCGGCAAAAATGCTTTGATGGAGAGGCAGTAGGCAGTGATGAGTCTTGCATGAATTTTAAATTTTAATTGGTTTAAATCAATATGTATTTAAAAAGCTACACCAGGATAATGGCCACAATATTGGACAAGGCAAACTTGAGATCAGAATTCTTCTCAACAGAAATCTTCAGATAGCTACTGTAAATCAAGTGGAGTTTGCACATGAGATAAAACTTAGCTGCCATTTTGTCTTAGTCTGCTCTGGCTCAAATAACAAAATACCATAGATTAGATGATGTAAACAACAGAAATTTATTCCTCACAGTTCTGGAGGCTAAAAAGTCCACGATCAAGGTGCTTCTCCTATTAGATTTCTGGTAAGGGCTCTCTTCTTGACTTGCAAACAGCAGTCTTCTCACTAGGTCCTCAGAAGGCACAGAGAGAGGGAGGGAGGAGGGGAGAGAGAGAGAGAGAGAGAGAGAGAATGCACTAGCTCCCTGGAGGGAGGGAGGGAGGGAGGGAGGGAGGGAGAGAGAGAGAGATAGAAAGAAAAAGGGAGAAAGCACTAGGTCCCTGGTGTCTGTTCTCAAGAGGGCAGTAATCCTATCAGACCAGGGCTCAGGTTCTCATCTAATTTTAATAACTTTATTATGTCAAATGCAGTCACAAGTAGCTGGGATTACAGGTGCCCGCCACCACACCTGACTAATTTTTTTGTATTTTTAGTAGGTACATAGTTTCACTGTATTAGCCAGGATGGTCTCTATCTCCTGACCTCATGATCCACCCGCCTGGTCTCCCAAAGTGCTGTATTGTTTTTAAATGAATGAATCTACATGTAATGGCCAATTGGAATTTTAACCAAACACTCATGAAAAGCTTTATAAAAATCTGAATTCTATGAAAAAGCAGCATACTTTATTTTTCATTGCTTGTAAGTCTTAAAGATTGTTGGAGTCTTTTTATTTATTTTTTCTTTTCTCCCTTCTTCCTAGTTTCTTCTTTCACCTGTTGGAGCTAATGGAAAAAGTATTAGAGATCTAAATTCATAGTTCTCAAGGTAAAGTCCGAAGAACAAAAGCGTCAACTTGAGCAGGAATTTTTCAGACATGAAAATTTTCAAATCAGACCCCAGGACAACTGAATCATAACTGTGAGGCATGAGGCCCAGCAATCTTTGTTTTAACCACTCCTACAAGTGATCCTCTGTTATATACCGTTGACCCAACTATTTCCCTGGTCTAGAAAAAAAAAAAAAAAAGAAAAATTGAATAATGTATGATCAATTTGAGGCAGTGTATTTTATAACAAATAATTTCCCAATTTTCTCTTAATTTAGCAAATATTCATGGAAGACTGATTATGTTCTAGGAGGCTCTAGGCTAAGTAGTTACAAAACTCTAAATAGCTAATGAAAACCTGTTTTGCTACTTCAGAGCAAATGCTTTTAGTCTCATAGCATGATTCTAGGAATAATTTATTGCTAAGTTAATCTACATCTTTTTTAAAGTGTGGAAACATAATTTTTCAAGTTCCTCTCATCTTTACATAATAATAATGTGATCATACCTTATATCTGAATTTGGATGAGTAGTAGAATTCTCATGATTCTAAAGACCATTTCCATCCAGAATGTAGAACATAGACTCATGTCAGAGTGCCTACCTAGTGATTTATCTACCTAGTGAAAAAAACATTTAAATTTTACTTTAAACTTTTTACACAATCATACTTTTGTTTTCATATTTTATTCTCTTTCATTCTTACTCATTCTTAATCTTTCTTTCCTCATTCTTTCTTACGTCATCCAGTTTTCAGAGAAGGGAATGTTGCATGAGCTCTCTTAGTTTTGCTTTTCTTTCACTAGGACCTATGAATTTTCAGATAAAAATATCTATTTCTTTCTTCAGTTCTTAGGAATTCATCTCTCATTTTTCCCTTTTGCATCATTGAAATCTACATTGTTGATTCTCTTTATCCTTTCTAGTTATTTCAAGGCTAAAAACACCAGTCTGCAAAGTAAGAGATTTCAAGTAATGGAAGAAAGATAGATCAGAGTGAAAAAATAAATAAATAAACTCTATATTGAGATAAATACCTTAACCATCTAGTATAGTTTTAGGTATACATTCAACCTTCAATAAATGTCAATTTTGTTCCTTTCTCTGACCTTAAACAGAAAACATTTTGTAGAGAATTCTGTGATAAAATGCATTTGTATCCAAGGAGAGTAATACCTCTTCAGTTTCCTGCATTAGTAAAGGTTTGTTCAATAGCAATTAGTCTCAGAAATAAATAAGGCACTAGAAATATACTTGATGAGCTATTGTGGTTAAGTCAGAAAATTTGATACTTTACACACTGAACTTTGAGTCTTTCTAGACAGTAAAACTCAGACTTTGCCACAAAATAAATTAGGGCAAAATGCATTTAGTACAGGACAAAGGATGCTGGAGAAGGGAAGAGGACTGAATGAAACAGTGGAGCTTCTTTGTAAGCAGCCAATTGTCCATATAACCAACCAAACAGGAAACATCACATTAAAAGGAAACAAATTAAGGAAAAGCAGTACACAATAGTAGGATTTCTAGGTGGCAGTTTTTCTCAGCCTTAGTTGAATGGTTTTGTTTTAGATTAAGTAGATGCATCCCGGTCAATTCCAGGAACACCAAACATATGAGGAAGTTTTAGAGGAGCGATATTTCATGAACTACTCTTGTTTCAGCTGGAAAATAATTTGAACAATGAATCAGGCAAAATATTACTAAGGAAAATTCATCCCACCCACGGTGAATCACAACTAAGAAACTTAAATTCAGTCACCAGTCATTTCAGACTCCTTTTCATTTCAGACACCTTTTACTGAAACAAGAATTATGCAACTTTTACCATCATTTATTTTCATCATTATTTTTAATTGAGGCACTTGACAAGCATAAGTCTACTGGTATCTTGTGAAAGAAGGACCAGATTGGGGACAGCTTCAAGACTGCTCACTGAAAGATTCATAATACCCTGGGGCAGTGGGTCTCATACATGAGAGCACATCAGAATCACCTACCGGCACTGTTAAAACACAAACTGCTGAACTCCTACCCTAAAATATCTGACTCAGTAAGTTTGTGGAATTACTTCTGAATCTGCATGTTTATCAAGTTCTCAGCTATTGTTACCAGAAATAGCAAATAAAATGCAGTTAAATTTTAATTTCAGACAAATAACAAAAAAACATTTTTACAAAAGTATATGATATTTCAGACACTCTCATGTTAAATAATTAGTCACTACTTATCTGAATTTTAGTTGGGTAGCTTACATTTTATTTGGCAAACCTGTGTCCCATGGCATATTGTTGCCACTGGTCTTAGGAAGACACTTTGAGAACTGTTGTTCCACTAAATAAGTGTGAGTATTTCCATCTAGAACCCACTGTAAGTTTATTTTTGTGAGTTCTTTATAAAGTATTAGTATGTAAATTGTTTATATTCAAATCAGTGTGAACCTTACTAATATATGATGTTAATAAAACAAACTAGGAGCTGAATATATGGAAACTTTCTGTAGTATGTATGCAATTTGGGGGTAAATCTAAAACTCTTCTAACAATAGTGTTAAAAGACCAAAGATGCTGAAGGTGAGTCTGATAAATCACAGGAAACAGCAGATCTACAACGTTTTCTCTTTTTAACAATGCTTAAAGGAGTTAATTTGGCTCAAAATTTGTTAACAACTACAGAAAATAAATTGGGAATATCCTTATACAGTTATGTAATTAACTATGTCAGCCGAATCCATAGCCCTGGTATATACCCTTTATATATGAGTTAAAGTATGAAAACACAAACAAAACTAATCCATATAACCATTGCATTGAACGATAAGGATGCTTATCGTTCTCACACACACAATAGAATCTGAAAATGGAAGCTTTGGTTGAGATATTGATAAACAATTAGTAGCACATTTCAAAAGAGGCACTGTATCATTCTGAAGTAATTACAAAGGAAATTCTGAAAATGTAGTTTCTTGTCATTTACTACTGTCTACTCCTCAATTATATGCCGTATACAATGGGACTGAGAGTTAAAAATTGGGAGATGATGTTTCTTTAAGGTTTCATTAGAGCTTTTCATGAATCTAATTGAACACTCCTAAAGGAAAAGGTGAAGCATTCTACCAGAAACACAGGATGGAATAAGAAGTGTTTCAAGAAAAAAAGGACTCAAAGAGTATATTTACGTAGAAATTTTGGTATGATTTGATTTGAATTAAAACTTCATCACAAGAGAGCGTGGTGGGGATACTTCTCTTTTGAAGGCAGTTTTGTAGAGGAAAGTATACTTTTCAAATAAAGAGAAAGAGTGGCTATTTTAGCCTATTCTCATGCTGCTATGAAGAAATACTTGAGACTGAGAAATTTATAAAGAGAAGAGATTTAATTGACTCACAGTTCCACATGGCTGGGGAGGACTCAGGAAACTTACAATCATGGTGGAAGGCACCTCTTCACGGGTGGCAGCGGAGAGAAGAATAAGAACTTGGCAAAAGGGGGAGTCCCTTGTAAAACCATCAGATCTCATGAGAACTTACTATTATGAGAATAGCATGGGGAAACTGCCCCCATGATTCAGTTACCTCCCACTGGATTCCTCCCAGGTCACATGGGGATTAAGGAAAATACAATTCAAGATGATATTTGAATGGGGACACAGCCAAACCATATCAGTGGATGGCTTATTGTCTCTTGTCTGGAAATTACTAAGGACCAGAGGTAGGCTCGTGAACTTGCTTGATGTTCAGCAGAGTTTGTCAGAGCAAGGGATGCACCAAAGTATTTCATCGTATACATATAGGTTGTACATGCAATACAGTTGGCATGAGATTAGTTTTATTTTATCCAAGTGAATCACTTGGAGAATGAAATAAAACTTATCAATAATAAGCTAAATAACACCAGATGCCATGGGCTGCAGACAGGAATAACTAACTGGGTTAAAAAAAACAAAACAAACAAACAAACAAAAACACTGCATTTACTCTAAACCCAGAAATGAAAGGTACCTTAAAAACCAATAACGTTACAACACCTTCCAGACTCAAGAAGCTTCAATCTAAGATGCGATGCTAGGATCCATTAAGTAAAAACTTTCTTACTACTCTTATTACCCTTTAATTTTGCTCCAACTCTAGAGGAGTGGAAATCACTAAGCAAATTGGGAAATGAGGCTAAATTCAGAAGTGTCAGTTGGGGAAGGAGGAAGACATATCACACTTCACTTCCGTAATTTGAGCAAGGCTAAGCTGGGAGAACAGAGAAGTTGCCACTTATAGGCGAGAATGAAATTTGGCATATTACTTGCATACTATGAGTAACAAATTGAAATTGTGACTAGAAATAATCATAGTATACTTCATTTCATAAAATGAATCAGACAAATCATGAGGCTACCAAAATTTTTATCTAGAGTCAATGAAATAAATTGTTATCCTAAGAAATATGTTTAAAGTAAGAGTGAAAGATAAACTAAAGTGCATTTCAATGTTAAATCTCAAGCATGCTTATCATTCAGTGCAATGGTTCTGAGGATTAGTTTTGTTTGTGTTTGCATAATTTAACTCATATATAAAGGGGTATATACCAGGGCTATGGATTCAACTGATACAGTTAATTGTATAATCTGTATAAGGATATTCTCAGTTTATTTTCTGTAGTCATTAAGAAATCTTGAGCCAAATTAACTCCTTTAAGCATTGTTAAGAAGAGAAAACGTTCTAGATCTGCTGTTTCCTGTGAGTCATCAGACTTACCTTCAGCATCTTTGGTCTTTGTATGGTGTTTTGAACATTAACTATTGTTAGAAGAGTTTTAGATTTACCCCCAAATTGCATATATACTACAGAAAGTTTCCATATATTCAGCATCTATTTTATTATTAACATGTTAGTATGGTTCATTGACCATAATTAATAAGGCAGTGTTTGTATATTATTAAAGTGCATTCATTATTCAGTTTTTCTTAATTTTTGTCTAATGTCCTTTTTCTGATCCAGGATTCCACTAGGATATCATATTACATTGTATTATCCTGTCTGTAGGCTACTATTGGGTGTGATGATTTCTTAGACTTTCCTTGTTTTTGTTGTTCTTGACAGTTTTGAGAATTATTGCTTAGATATTTTGTAAAGCATCCCTCACTTGGAACTTGCCTGATGGTTTTTTATCACAATTATTTTGGGGTTCTGGTTTCTGAGGAGGAAAATCACAGAAGCAAAGTGCGATTTTTATCACATCATATCAAGGGTATATACACTATTAACAGGAGTTACCACATTTAATGTTGACCTTCATCAACTCTCCGAGGTGGTGTTTCCCAGGGTTCTGCTCTCTAAAATTACTCTTCCCCATCCATTTCATAGTGTATAATTCTTATCTTGGCCAGTAGTTTGTATATACGCTTTCAGCTGAAAATACAGATTAGGGTGCATGGCAGCTGAGTGGTTCTTTTACAAACTCGACTGCATGTGAAGTGATTGATTCTGGCATAAGTATTGAATGATTCATTGATTTAAATACATCATGATCTCAAATGATCCTTTTAAAAGCCTGGTGTACTAAGGATGGAATCTTACAAAGTGAAGAGTCTTTCTCTGTTATGTGAGAGAAGCATTTCCATTATAACCTGTGAAAATACACTCTAGACCGTATCTTAAGAACCAATTAATAATATACAAATTGAGGATTTTAATAGTGGTTTTACTTATACAGTAGTTTTATATATACTTTCTCAATAGTTTTAAAAAGTAAAATATTTCAAAGTAAAATTGATCTTCTGATATTAATTGCTACCTTCAAGCGTGTTTAATAATTAGCATTGCTTTTAGCAACTCATGCCCCTGGCCCGCTGTTCATGTGTTCTTCATTCTTACTTCTAAATAATTTAAACACTAAGCAAAATGCTGAGTGTTAGAACACATTAGCTTTTGTTATTAATGAGTAACCTTAAGGACACTTCCCACTACTAAAAATGCTCTCTTATATTTCTTGAGTAATCAATAACAGTTAGTTTATTTCACTTTTAAGAATTTCTAATATTTTTTTTTGACATCTCTCCCTGAAAACAGGTAGAGATCTTATAATATACTGGAGTAGTCAATAAGCTCCAGAGGCAAACCACTAACTGGTAATGGAGGTGAAACAGCAAGGTCTGATGCATAGGTGTCTAAGGCTCAACATATATTCAAAAAATAGAAACCCACAACAGATCAATTTTTGAATAGACTGAGCTGCATTCTAAGATAGTTTATGTCTAGATATTTGTTATAGTGACCTTTATACTAATAGCAGATTTATGAAATGACTTTCTTATTAATTTAAGATTTAGACTGTTTAGATTCTTTATAAAGGTAGTTTAACATTGAAAAAAGGCATTCTATGGATTACTTACAAGGCAAGTGCTTATCAAGTTTGCCTGCCAATTTCTTACTAACTTTAGCTATTTTAGGTTTGAGGGTTATCTTCAAGAGTAGAAGAGCAAGTCATTATAACACTATTAGATTTGGTGTTATTTGCATGCAGCCAAGATGTTTTATAGTCATCTCTAATTAGAAGAGGTGCAGATGCTGGAATAGATTAAGCCAAATTTTGAAATCCAAACTAAAATGTTATCTCATTTCTTTCTTACACTACATTAAATATTATAATTTGTTGTTTGTTTTAGGAAAAGAAGATAATAGAATAGAAAAGGAAAACGTGATGTAAATCATGAACGTAAAATATGATCTAGATTACAATGGAAAAAAATATAGGTCTTCACTAAATAGACTTATCTAATAGGCAACTCATAGAAATTACAATATAATGATTTTCCTTTCTTATTTATCCTCTAGGTGATGCTTTCATGTCTGTAATTGCATATTTCCACATTACTGAAGGCTGAAATGATTATCTACCTGAAAATTTATACTCTTAATCCTTTCCTGTGTGTGTTTTTGTGTATAATTGTGTGTATACATGTGCACTAGAGAGAAGGGGAGAGACAGAGAGACAGAGACCGGGGGTAGAGGGAGAGAGGGGAGAGGAGAGGAACAGAGAGAAAGAGAGAGAGAGAGAGAGAGAGAGAGAGAGATTAATTGATTTTTATGGCTAAAAAATTCATGTGACTTAAAAAAAATCCCGAGAATGTGTGTTTAATCGCAAAGTACTTAACTTGCAATTATGATTGTAACTGTGCCTTAGATTATTTAGCATAGATCCTTTAACTATTATCAAATACTAGATAAAATATTGATTTTAAGTATTTTAAAATAGCATTGATGATCCTAGAATTTGATTTTATATGTATAAAATATTCAACATCCATAAATGCCCAATAATTTATTGGACCCACCTGTGTAGCATGCATCACACTAGATGTGTAGGTATAAAGGGGAGTATTCTCAACAGCCTCTCCAGGAGTATGCAATGATGGGTGAGGTGACATTAAATTAAAATCACAAACATAATTCAATTATAAGTGCCCACTACCTTTGGATGAATAAATGAAAATGTTTCAGTATAGATAATAAAACACAGTGTACTGTGAGAGCTGTGACAGGTAAATTAAACTTATCTAGATGGCAAGGTGGGTGATCAGAGAAATGATCCTTGAGGAAATAACATTTACATAGGGAAAGTAAAAATGCAAGCTAATTAGCCAGGAAAAGGGAGGGCTGGCATGAGTTAGGGGTTTAGATCAAGGTAGAAAAAGTTATTCCCCCAAGGAAGAAGATGCACTTATGGTCCAAAAATAAAAAATAAAAAGCAATGATTTTTGAAATTAGAAACATACACAAAGGGATAGTCCAGCGAAGTTATAAAATCTTATAAAATTACTACAATCTCTAAAACAAACAAAAAGACTAAAAAGACAAAGATAAGTTGATTTATCAAAAGTATCATTTGTGCTCTGTAAGGTGCTTTATACATAATGTGATGTTAAAAGTTTAGTCATCAAATTCATTCTTAGTATGTTAATATTAGACCCATTTTTTTCTTCAGAAAGGAAATCTGAACCTAGAAGAGTTAAATTTGTGAGAATCTCTCAGATCATAGGTGGCTAAATGGACGTTTACACCTAGATCCATCTGACCTTGTTAGCTATTTTCTTTTAACTTGATCACTCTTCATTTTCCCTTTTTCACTTAAGTTGGTAATATTAACACTATTTTCTAATTTTTGGCTCAGAAATTCAACACTCCTTACCCTCTAGATTATTTAGTCAATATCTTCTTTCTTCCTACCTGGGACTCCACCTACCTGTAATAATTAGGAGAGGATGATGTAATAAGTCTCCTAGACACTCATTTAAACTGATGTGATTTAAAATTGATAAATATTGTATGATTATGGAGAAGCAGGAAAAGCTTTACAATCATTTAATAGATGAAGGCTATATGACTTTTCCTAGATGCCCATCTTTCTGAGATCATTTCATTTGTTCCAGCGAAGAGTGGTAGTTCTAGAATAGAGAATCTTAAGGGTCAAAGATTCATCTCAAGCTTTCTATTTGCCACATACTCATCTCAATTTCCTTAAGAAAAAGAAAATTTTTAAAAATCACAGATAAGGTGATACACAACTTCTTGTGTGTTTTTTAGCTTTCCAGGGTGTTGAATGATACGTTCTTTAGTTGAGAAAAGTGAGAAATCCTTCTTTATCTCTGAGATTATTCCACCAAAATAATCAGTTATGGTTGTAACTGCTACCTGCCCATTAAAGTGAGTTTTATTGTCACATTTATCGATCAGAATGATTACTAGTGAGAATGATTAGATAATTGTACCTTTCTATGATTCAGATTTATTTTAAAAATCAAGCCTTATGCTTTTCATTACATGATTTAGAAGCAATAGATATTGTACAGACTCCAAACTAACCAACATGCAATTAAAAAACTAATTATAAATTGTTTTATTCCATGTGAATTGTTACCCACCTTGTTTGTGGGAATATAGAAACTGTTTATTCTTTAGAGGCAATTTAACACTCCATATGCTGTTTGTTATTGAATTTTCTTTATTCAGAACTGTAAAAAAACATGTCAAATCATGTTAGAGGAGAAAACTAGGAGGATGAAATGGAGAAAAATTCTTGTGCATTCAGTTTTTCTCAACTTGTATTTGTAAAGAAAGTTCTGGGTTTCCAATAGCACATAAGACTCAGGATTCGCAATTTAACTATTTTATTTCCATACGAAAGTGGAAATGGAGATACCTTCCTCTACAGTAGCCTGATTTCAGTCTACACCTCAGACATAAGTTAATTCTCCAAGTCCGTATAATAATCTATGACCATGAAACAATAAAAAATTGAAAATAATTTTCTCAAGCAAAAACATCACATTAAAATGATAAGAGCATGTAAGTTTCTAAGCAGCATAAACAACACACATTTTGACATCTTATCACTGGACTTAACTGAAATGACATGACATAATTTTCTTTCTATTTTCTGACTAAGTAGAAAATCAAATAATTGAATATAAATAGGTTCTATCATTGTGCTAGCTAGTTTTCTATATACCTTGACAATATTATAATCTTAAAATCAGGATATGTGATCAGATAATTTCTAATTTATGAATGAATTTATATATATATGGTGTCATAAATGTATATAATTTAAATAACCTTATGCATTTACTAGAGTGGCT
This sequence comes from Mandrillus leucophaeus, assembly GCF_000951045.1. Lineage (NCBI taxonomy): Eukaryota > Metazoa > Chordata > Mammalia > Primates > Cercopithecidae > Mandrillus > Mandrillus leucophaeus. The sequence goes on along the minus strand of NW_012098877.1, from coordinate 467,144 downwards.
TAAATGAAAAGAATAAAATTCTAGAAATTTAAGACTTCAATGAAAGACAATACCTATGCTTGTCATTGTTTTTGTAGAATGATCCTCCAACAAATAAGTTGCAGCCTTTTGTTCAGTCTTATTTTAATTTTGTTAGGCAATGGGCCTTGAACCACTTCCCTTGGGAGACACAGCTTAAATATATTCTTGCCATTAGAAGGTTTTCTTTAATGTATTTCCTGCTGGCAAGTGGGCTCCCACTATATTCTTAATCTGGGTCTCACTGATGCCTAATAGTTAGAGGTGATTTTAAGAAAAGATAATTTAGTTGTGGTTAGAGGACAAAAGAAAAACTGCCAAATAACACATTCAAAAGTAGTTCTCATGAAATTTTTAGAGCAGACAATTCCAGCCACCAGGCTCCATCAGGTTAATGGAAATGAGGCCCTGATGCATGGAGCAATGTTTTGAAACATGCACTGTGGAGGTATTGAAAATCTTTTCTTCAGCTATGACAGTAGGTCCAGCTACATTGTTATTTACATAATGCTGCTGATTGACACTCTATAATTATTTCTATATATAGGCCTTGCTTTTTAAAATATTAATGGGATCTATTTCTACTAGACTAATTTCTGTCTATAAAACCAGCCAGCCAGTCTGTCTCAAGCATTCATGCTCTTCCTGGAAGCTTCTTTATTTCTTTGAGGATCTCCCATAAATTGGAGCCATCCTTAGAACAAAAGGACAAATAAATACCATGATTAAAATTTCAAAGTAGCTGAGCACTTTCTGTAGGATAAACACATTTTTAATTGAGCTCAAATTTTTCTAACAATGATCTGAGAAACATATGAATCAGTTTTTCTCCTTAAGGAAACAGATTCTCAACACATTTAACAAGCATGCTCAGGAAAATACAGCCAGAGCATGGCAAAGCTGAGATATGGTTCTAAAGTCTGTATTTTTTCCATTAGTCACAGGATGTCTTTTTAATAATAAATTCTTATCTGGGGGCAGCAGAAAACACATAGATGACAACTAGTTCTTCAATTATATTCTATATCAGGAAACAACCGTCATAAAATAATCATTTTCTTTAAGAATATAATAGGAAGAATATCAGACACTGAAATTCTGTCAAGCTGCTGGAATTTTGGGCTTTCTTTTCTAATCTCCGGTTTCTCATCTATAAGATAGAGACAAATGCATACTTCCCAAAGTTAATATGAAGTAGGTATGTGTACTTGTTTATCCAGTGCTTGCCACACAAAATGACCCATAAATTTGAGATGTGGTCTGTTCTAGTGATTATTATGTGTAGCACTACTTGGATGTGAATCCTAGTTCTACTACGTGTTAGCTGAATAATCTGTATGCACCTTACTTGGTCTGTGGTGAGAAACAATGTGTTTGTAAATGTAAAGTTCGTAACAGAGCTCCTGGCCCATTTAAAGGGCTCAAATGGTTAGCTATTAGTAAATGATCACTGTTATTAAGTCTAAATGTTTTAAACCTACTCTTTCTCTCTGCTAAACATTTATATTTGTAATGGAGCTTTATATATTTTTAATATGGCTTAGGTATTTGTTTCACTTCTCTTTCCTCTGTCTATTTCCTTTCAAAAGCTCGTCTGTTTTCTCACAGTAATCTGTTGTGTTTATCATCTGTGCAGACGGATTTTGAAGATCTTCGCTAACAGATCAAAGATAAAGAACTGGTCTTGCTGTGCAGACAGCCTCAGTGGATAGACAGCATAAAACTTTAAGAACAGCGATGGAGTCTGTATTGTTTCATTTCTTCTCTCTCTTCTCAGCTAATTTCAGATGAGCTTTTTACTCTCCGAAAAGTACATAATCTGCACTTGACAAATTCTCAAAAAGAGGAACCCGTCCACTATATAATGTAAATTTCATATAAACTTGCTTCTGTTTATTTTTTTTAAATGGAAGGAGAGGCAGAAAAAGGCTTTCTTTTTATCACCCCTCAAACTTCTCAATAGCATAAAAAAAACCCTCAAGACATTTTTCATCATTTGGCATGCTTCTACTTTCCTTTTCATTTCTTTGTATTGGCAGTTTCATCTATGATACTTTGGCGAGTTTTTGCAAAATAAAATACATTTTACCACCTTCATGTGAGACTGACAGAAATTTTAATACTTGCTTCTAGAGAGGAAAAATGTTTTTCTCTCTTTTTTTCTCATAATAGCAGGAATAATTGGAAATTATTTTAATGTAACACATAAACCTCAATGTTAGCAAAGTCTAATTTTCTATAACACAATACAAGCTCTCAATGTTGAGATCCTAATGGAAGCTACTGGCACAAATGTAGGGATCCTCTCCAAATTTATTGCTCCACTAAAGCCCTTGGAATTAGATTCCTACACTAATTAGAAGGAGCATCTGGGTCGGGTTTGGTGGCTCATGCCTGTAATCCCAGTACTTTGGGAGGCCAAGGCGGGTGGATCACTTGAGGTCAGGAGTTCCAGACCAGCCTGGCCAACATGGCAAAACCTCGTCTCTACTGGGGAAAAAAAAAAAAAAAAAATTAGCCAGATGTGGTGACAGATGTGGTGACATTCCCAGCTATTCAGGAGGCTGAGACAGGAATGCATGAACCCAAGAGCTGGAGGTTGCAGTGAGCCGATATCACACCACCTCACTCAAGTCTGCCAGCCTGGGCAACAACAGAACTAGACTCTGTCTCAAAAAAAAAAAAAAAGCATCTGCAGTAAAGCAAAATCTAAACCAAGGAAAAGGCACAGTCTGGAGGCAATTTATATGAATCAAATTCTTATACTGTTTAAAGAAAGAAATTAAACAGTTTTGCCACATTTATATTATATTGTGGAAAAAAATTCTTAGAATATTTTAAAACATCTGTCCATCTATAGTCAGGAAATGATTTTTTCACATAAAATTATAAATTTAAGTTTGCAATTCTGATTTTATCATATTTCTCTAAAGTAAAATATCAGAATTGTTTATTTCCAGGCCATGTGGGTGAAATAAATTACATTTCAGAAGCAGCTAGTTAACTATGCTAACAGAAAAGCATCTTTTATTTTTTAACATGCACCATGTTAAAGCTAATCTGCAATGCACATAGATTCAATAATACAACAACAGCTGTTGTAAAAATACAGCTTAACATCAAAGTCATTCATTGCACTCTTATTTGAATGTTTAAAACAAGTTGTAGTTTGGGAGGCAGAAATCAAATATGATTTATTTCATTTACTTTATAAAAGATGCTTATTTAAGGAACTATTTGATAAAATTATACTTGTCACCTTGAGAAAAGGCTGGGATCCTTGAATTAATTACATTTTATGCATTTATAGGACTCTCATATAAGATTCATCATGTTGAATATGTTTGCTGCTAGATGTCACTATAGTTTCAATGTTACTCAACCACAGAATAGTTTATTTGACTGTAAGATGGGAGTTATTGAGTTGGTTGTCCATGTTGTCCAGTATATGATTCACAATGGAAAAATCTTGAATACTATTTCTATTAAGAAAAAATCATAATACATGCTTAGAGTACACATTAGAGATGTAATTTCACTGAAGATTTCCTAATGGCATGCTTTGTGGTGTCGATTATCAGCATGACAGAAGGTAGTGGTGGTAATAGTGGGGAAAAACTACAGTTTTTTCTATATTTAGACTAGGTAAGAATCTCTCAAAATAATAAAAACAAATGTGTTTACCACTAGACATACTTGTTTGTTTTTTAAAATACCACAATATGTTTGTTTATTTTATGTATTTCATTTACTTTCCTATGTATATAAAATGAAATATCTTTTTCACCCAAACTGTGTACCATTCCCTGTGGAACTTTCATAAGGTGATTACATTTGTTGTTCTGACATTGTTTCTAAAAGCTTTACCAGCTCCTTCCAATTGGAAGCCAGCTATATTTCCACTCCTCAACTGAATATCATGTGTTTAGCACTCTAGTGGATAAAAACAGAAATATTGGTGCAGTTGCCGATATTTATGAGGAAAAATTGGTTCTACAAAATAAAAGTCACACATGTTTCAATACTGCCCAGTGACTTTTACCCAGTATCACTGGACTTCATTATCATGTTAAAGAATATATTACTTACTTATAGGGTAATGAGAAGAGTCATTTTGAGTTCACAGCATTGTCTTATAAAAATGTAACACATCATTAAACCAAAATAGAGTTTTTATTTAAAGAAAACAATTAGGAATATCCATTGATGGCCTCCTGTGTGAACAAAAGGGAACATTGCATCATGTTTCAAGAAAATATTGCAATTTAAGATAAAATGGTCATGATGACTCATAATTTTCTTGATGAGATCAAAAGCTCTCATTTATTTTAATTTATAGTACAGACCTTGTCAGGATTTTCTTTAACCTGTCACATGAAATACGTTATTAAGTATTTCATTCATGTAAAATAATGCAGAAATGGCATCTTCACAATTAGATGAGGTAATATGACACAGTAATAACCTAAAACGATAGCTCAGTATAATGTGAGTTGCTGTGTGGCTAGTTTCAGGGTGTGAACAGCTTCACAGGAAACACAACCCATGAATTGTAAGGGGATAAAATCCTAATATGTTAGAGAATTTGAATGTGTGGAGCGGAATATTCATCTTAAGTTTATTGGTTATAAGAGTAAGGTCTAGAGCTACTAGGAATCCTAGAGCAGTTACGTATAGGGCTGAGAGTTTTAGGTGGGGTGATATTGTTTATCTGGGGAAGTGAAGTGGGAGAGATGCTATTGGTGATGAGGAATCCTGCGAGTAGGCTGCTGGTTGTGAGCAGGAAGGGTTATATCATTTTACTAAATTAAGCAGTTGTGAATTTGTAGGTGTTATTTCATTTTTAATAAATTAGTTCTCTGAAAGCAACTGAATGAAATAGGAAAAATTACTTCGGTATTTTCATTTTTAATTGAAGGTTTGACTTTCAAAACATATTTTCTAAGCCATTATGTTTAACAACACAAATATATAGATCACAAGGAAGCAAACTTACCTTCATACCTAATTATTTTTAATAGTTATACATTAGAAATATTAAACAAGAAATAATTTCCTTATTTGCTAAGGCCTAGGAAGATGTGTTCACAACACTTGTCTAAGGGATACAGAAATGCTTTTCAATCCTGCTCTGTGGAATAAGGGGGCTGACCAGAGAAAAAGGCCTAAGATTTGGATCCAGTTCACATGCTACAGAAAGGCAGTATGTGCGTGTCAATGCAAGTCCTCAGAAGACTCCATCCACTTGTACATGCAGTCCAGTGAATGATCTGAAATGTGACAGGTCAGTGTGTCTACCTCTTGGTATTCCGGAAGCTAGAAAAGCTCTGCATTTGTGTTAACATAAAAACGAACTCATGAGACATAATGTATGGAATCACACTGTTAGCCTGGCCCATTCACAACTTCTACTTTGATAGTGATTTTCAGAGATATTTTATTTAAAAAGACCATTTTTCTTAATATACTCTAAAACACATAGATTTTAACCATATTCTAAAACAGACTTACAATATTCATATATTATTTTCTCCTGAGAAGAGTTTTGCCTTGTATACATTCACTGTAAAAATAATTTAAAAAGTAGCTATTTAAAAAATTATTCCAGAATGACACTGAGCTACATTATTGCCTCTACTTTTAAGCTACCAAAAAGTAAATGGTGTTTATTGAGTTTAATATTATAATAAGTTTTTTTTTTTTTTTTTTTTTTTTTTTGAGATGGAGTCTCGCTCTGTCGCCCAGTCTGGGGTGCAGTGGCCGGATCTCAGCTCACTGCAAGCTCCGCCTCCCGGGTTTACACCATTCTCCTGCCTCAGCCTGCCGAGTAGCTGGGACTACAGGCGCCTGCCACCTCGCCCGGGTAATTTTTTGTATTTTTAGTAGAGACGGGGTTTCACTGTGTTAGCCAGGATGGTCTTGATCCCCTGACCTCGTGATCCGCCCGTCTCGGCCTCCTAAAGTGCTGGAATTACAGGCTTGCCACCGCGCCCGGCCTAATAAGTTATTTAAAACAATAATTACTTTTGAAATTGAACAAAACAAATGTGATGAATAACACATCAGTCATTCCATATTTTCGAACATTTTTAAAAACTACTTTAAAGTTCATATGGAACCAAAAATGAGCCTTCATTGCCAAGACAATCCTAAGCCAAAACAACAAAGCTGGAGGCATCACACTACCTGATTTCAAACTATACTACAAGGCTACAGTAAGCAAAATAGCATGGTACTGGTACCAAAGCAGAAATATAGACCAATGGAACAGAACAGAGCCCTCAGAAATAATACCACACATCTACAATCATCTGATCTTTGACAAACCTCACAAAAACGAGAAATGGGGAAAGGATTGCCTATTTAATAAATGGTTCTGGGAGAACTGGGTAGCCATATGTAGAAAACTGAAACTGGATCCTTTCCTTACACCTTATACAAAAATTAATTCAAGCTGGATTAAAGACTTAAATGTTAGACCTAAAACCATAAAAACCCTAGAAGGAAACCTGGGCAATACCATTCAGGACATAGGCATGGGCGAGGACTCATGACTAAATAACAAAAGCCAAAATAGAAAAATGAGATCTAATTAAACTGAAGAGCTTCTGCACAGCAAACGAAACCACCATCAGAGTGAACAGGCAACCTACAGAATGAGAGAAAATTTTTACAATCTATCCATCTGACAAAGGGCTAATATCAAGAACATACAAATAACTTGAACAAATTTACAAGAAAAAATCAACCCCATCAAAAAGTGGGCGAAGGACAGGAACAGACACTTCTCAAAAGAAGACATTTATTCAGCCAATGGACACATGAAAAAATGCTCATCATCACTCGCTATCAGAGAAATGCAAATCAAAACCACAATGAGATACCATCTCATGGCAGTTAGAATGGCTATCAATAAAAAGTCAGGAAACAACAGGTGCTGGAGAGTGAAGAAATAGGAATACTTTCACACTATTGGTGGGACTGTAAACTAGTTAAACCATTGTGGAACACAGTGTGGCGATTTCTCAAAGATCTAGAACTAGAAGTACCATTTGACTCAGCCATCCCATTACTGGGTATATACTGAAAGGATTATAAATCATGCTGCTATAAAGACACATGCACATGTATGTTTATTGCGGCACTATTCACAATAGCAAAGACCTGTAACCAACCCAAATGTTCATCAATGATAGACTGGATTAAGAAAATGTGGCAAATATACATGTATGGAATACTGTGCAGCCATGAAAAAGATGAATTCATGTCCTTTGTAGGGACATGGATGAAGCTGGAAACCATCATTCTCAGCAAACTATCACAAGGACAGAAAACCAAACACCCATGTTCTCACTCATAGGTGGGAATTGAACAATGAGAACACTTGGACACAGGGTGGGGAACATCATACACTGGGGCCTGTTGTGGGGTGGGGAGAGGGGGGAGGAATAGCTTAGGAGATATACTTAATGTAAATGATGAGTTAATGGGTGTAGCACAGCAACATGGCACAGGTATACAAATGTAACAAACCTGCACGTTGTGCACATGTACCCTAGACCTTAAAGTATAATAGTAATAATAATAATAAATTAGGCAGGGTGCAGTGGCTCACACCTATAATCCCAACAGTTTGGGAGACCGAGGTGGGCAGATCATGAGGTCAGGAGTTCAAGACCAACCGGAACAGCATGGTGAAACCACGTCTCCACTAAGAAATACAAAAATTAGCTGAGCATGGTGGCATGTGCCTGTAATCCCAGCTACTCGGGAGGCTGACGCAGGAGAATCGCTTGACCCCGGGACAGGAGGTCGCAGTGAGCCTGGTTTGCACCACTGCACTCCGGCCTGGACTATAGAGCGAGACTCCACCTCAAAATAAATAAATAAATAAAAAGAATTATCAGACAGAAAATTGGTAAACTGAGTTTCTATAACAATTACTTTTCTCTCCTTTCCCATTTCCTCCCATCTTATTTCAAATAAAAGACTATTTTTTAATAAGAACATTCATGTAAAGATTTATATGATTCTATTTGTTTATATTGTTAAGTCTAGTGATCAAGAATAATCTTAGTTGGAGAAAATATATCTCTGGCTGAACCACATTAGAGGAAGAATTACTTTGACTTAGATTAGCTACTAATACAGCTATTCAAAGTGCTTCTTTTTAAATAATCTTCAGCTGTCTTAAGATGATTTCTTTCTGGGTGTTAACATGGCAACTAAACTTGGTAGTTAAGGCGAGGACTCTGGAATATGGCAAACCTTTCTGGTTTTGACTCTATATGAACTGGAGCAAATTGTTTAACCTTTTGGACTTTATTTTCTCTGATGTGGAATAGAGTGGGATATTAGGGTAATCAGAGATCTACAAGACACGGAGGCTAGAGAAGGTAAGTGGATGGGGAAGTAGGCTGTTGAACTCTGAGAGCAAAATTTGGCAGTGAATCGTTGTTCAGAAAAAGGAAACAGAATTGAATAAATTTCAATGTGGTCCTATACAGGTTGACCAAAAAAAAAAAAAAAAAAATCTATTTGCCAAAGCATTGATTTCACTGATAATGCACAAAGTGCATAATGGGAATTCTTGGTCAAAAAAAAAAAAAAATCTAGAACAACAGCAAAAAAATTTGACCTCAAATTGCATTCCTTTTAGAGATGTGCTATATCAAACAAATGTGTCCTTAATTATACAGGTAACAAGCTATAATTACATTAATCAGATTCTATTGTTGAGTCTTTTGATGCCAGCACAACTCAGAAAGCTTTAATTAAGTGATATGGATATACTGCATAATCTTTTCAAGAGAAATTTCATGTCTCAAATAAAACTTCAAGGTAATCCTATGTCAATAGTGAATATTCCAGTACTTATGATCCCCTGGATGTGATACTTTCTGATGCATCTGAACCTATTACACACTGTTACTTCACAGATGACTTCTTAGTCTTCTTTTCTTGAAGTCTTTCTTTAAGATCATCCCTGAAGTTATTTCTTCCAAGGTCCTTACTTTATCCCATTTCCTTGCCCTGAGGCTAGACAGGGTGCTCAAAATTAGTCAGAAATTGTAAATAGAGACATTTAGAAACATTCTAGAGAGTTGTGATTTTTAATGTTTTGATTTCTTTTTCATTTTGTCTTGATGGCTCTCTGTTATGAGGCACCATAAGCCAAGAGAGCCCCTCTCTAGGAGAACCCTGACAGAGGGAAAGTTAGGTTCAGGCGTGTCAGTTAGGTGAGACACAATGAGGAGGTGAAACCAAAATGCATGAACCAGAAAGCAATTTATTATTTTTAGATCTCAGAGAGGTTAGTGCTGTCAATGGTGAGGTGAGGCATGAAAAGTCTGGAGGCAGCGTGGAGCTCAACCAGCAGACAGGGAGCAAGAGAGAGAGAAAGGACCTGTGGGACTATGCCTTTATTAAAGTCCATGAGCATTATTTTTTAGGCTTTCCCACAAGAGATGAGGGCTGGGTAGTTTAAAAAACACATGTGGAAGAGGAAACATTTTCACGACTCTGGTTTTATCATGGTCAGCAGCTGGGGAGTGTGCTGGATTTCAGGTCAGTGGGACAAGGAATAATGTTATCCCACAAACACACCCACGTGGTAGGTAAGTTTTTACTAAGCTAAACGTGACAGGATATGATTGTTTTAAACAGTTTATGTCAGGACTAAAAATGGATGCTGAGGCAGCAACTGTATTAAGCAAATTTATAACAATAGTTTAAGCAGAAAAGAATTTATTAAGTGTTATCAACAGCTTACAGTATTTTTAGGAAGAGCTCACAGTGTTTTCAAGGAAGACTGGCAAAAAGGACTCTTAGCTAAACTTCCAGGAAAACGACCCAAATTGCAACTCAACAAAGCCAAGGGAGCTGCTACCTCTACCAGGATTTGCAGACCCAAGAAACTGCTGCTGTGGCCACTAGCTCTAGAACAAGCCACCTCTGCCATAATTGGGTGGCTGCCAAATCAGGGTCAAGTGCTTTATTTAGAAGTGGTCACTCTGGAACTACACAGCTTGTTGATATATATCATCAAAATAGAAATTTTCTGCAGTCTGTCTCTCTCCCCAAATAATTTAGTACTTTTTGAAGCTTATACAAGCAATGTTATTGGTGGATCCTAAATCATATATGGGATGCCAGTTATACAGTGGAGCAGAAAACTCAGCTTTTTAAAGTACGCTAATCTCTGTGTCTTTTCCACTGAGAACGGCATGCCAAAAAGTGGTGAACACAGAATCTGACATATGCCCCTTCATTGCTCCCACTAGGAATTTATGTGTAGCACTCACCCCCTGCAGAAGATAAGGATTATAGTATTATTGCAGCATGTCTGTGATTTTTAATCAGCTTATATCAACAGGGCCTACCTCACAGTACTGTTATAATCTCAAATAAATAAATACATAAAAATACTTCAGCACAGTGTAATCCACACTTTAAAAACTCTCAAATAACTGTTATCATAGCTTTACTTTCTTGCTTGTATATCTACCTAGATTGCAGATTCTTTCAGAATAGTGACTATATCCTTATTTCATAACCTAGTGCCTATCAGAGCATCCGGCACATATTAGGTGAAAAATAAGTCTTGGTTAAAATATTATAGGAGTATAAATAATCTTTTGTTGTATTTTCCTTAGAGACTGAGGCTGTGGAATACTAAGGGTGTGCATTGGTATTTATTAAAGATCCTTGACTTTTAAAAAATGAGGACAGTTTGCATAATGAAATCAAATTATTCATTTTTTTATTTGCAAATCAAGTAAAAATAAAATGGTTAGTAAGTATGCTTTTTAAAAAACATTAGATATATATTCACAATTATGGTAGACTCTTCTGTTGACTCACATATAACTTAATCAGCAATGTTAAAAAAATTTAAACATATTCATCAGTACATTTATCTCTACATATTATGGAGGATATTATTTCTTACAATAAGTGTAACATACTAGACATTGTGTTATTTATTACTCATAAACCAAATGAAACATAGATTGGCTGGTAAGAGATGATACTACAGGTATTTAATTTATGGGATTCAGTGGCAAAAACTTTCAGATCTGAAGTTTGAAAATAAGCAAAACAATGTGTTCTTTTAAATATTTATTTTTACCAAGTATTTTAAATTTTTCGGAGTCACTACTTTTGTTCTGGGTTTTATCCTTTTGTAAATGATTTTGTTTGGGTAACTAAAATCACTCTAGCTTTTTCAAGTTGAAAGGGATGTTTGACCATCTACTGATTTCTCAACTCTGGGTGGCAGTTCCCTTTGTGCAGTTCTTGCAAGGTGGTTGCCCAGTTTCTGCTGGACTATCTTAAAACATTCAGGATGGGAAACTTTTCACCTCACAGGGTAGTCTTGTTTCCTGCATTATAATCTCTATAAAACCATTTCTTAAAAAAATGGAAATCTGTTTTTCTCTGCCTCATACTTCTTGGTTTTATTTAAGTAAAAATAAAGGCTTTAAAATACGTTACTGATCTTGCAAATAGAACGTTTATTTATTTTACATTTTTGAAAAAGTCCTCAATTCTACCCAAATAGTTTTCCACCTTATGTTGATAAATTGTACACTAAATGCCTATTGAAAATTTATTCTTCACCTGATCCACTTCTTCCTGATCCAAGATTTCTATTCTCATATTTCAGGCAAGGGAATCATTTTCTTTCACTAAGAAGTTTTCCCCTTCAGTGCCTCTATCTGTGAGGTCTCTTTTAGGTCTACCACAAATCTATAGATGAGCTCTCAACTGCAATATGGCTATACTTGTAAGAATTACATGTTCTACTCTTAAACTACCTTGTGAAAAAAGAGCATTTTTTTTTTTAAATGAGCCAGCACCCCTTTGTCTCTGACTTAGTGGAGGCTACCTCACAGGGCAGAGTCTTTTTTCACTTTCCACACCATACACAAGGCAGAGGTGGTAGCAGTGATCAAACATCAGAAGTGGTCTTCTAGGCAGATCGACATAAATTGTCCAACCTAAGTAACAGAGAGGGTAAAAACTGTGAAAGATACAAACACAGCCTCAGGCAACTATCAAACAGTATCAAAAAGTCTTACCTTGGTGTCGGACTGTCAGAAGAGAGAAAAAGAGATAAGTGTGCAAAAAATATGTGAGGAAATAATGATCCGAAACTGCAAATTTGAGGAAAAACAAGTTGGAAAATCCAACAAACTCAGGGAACTTAACAGGATAAATTCAAAAAGTTTACACTCAGACACACTAAGTCAGATTATTGGAAACCAAAGATAAAAAAAAGTGCATCTTTGTGAAGCATCCAATATAAAAGTGGTACATATCATACAAAGAAACAAAGATTCAAATTACTTCAGATTATCCACCAGAAACCATGAGGATTGAAGACAGTTGAACAACATTTGAATCACTGACAGAAAAGAAACGTTATCTTATTCCTACATCTAACAAAAATATCTTTCTGGAATATAGCCAAAATAAAGATATTGTCTGATAAAATAACAGAACCAAACCTGATTAGTAAAATAGGTCATTTTTTGCCACTTAGGTTTATTAAATTATATATGGCTGTTGAAAGCTAAAATTATAACACTTTCTGATGGGAGTTTCAATGTAAGCAGATGGCACATCAAAAAGGTAAGAGGGTAAGGAACTGTTTTTAGTCATAAGAGATGGTTTTGTATGTGTGTTGTAACCTCTAAAGCAGCAACTATATTTAAATACAATTGACAAATGGAATTCTAAAAAACATTAAAATACAAGCAAAATTTAAAAAGGGAACACAGAGGAACAGAAATAAAAAGGAAGGGCCCACGAGAAAACCAATAATAAAATGGTAGACTTTAATCCATCAATAATAGCAGAGGTAAGTCTAAGCATACCAAATATAAAGAAAAGCCATTTTAATTTTATGTTTTAAAATATCCTTTTTTCTACTATTTATAAGCAATATACTTGAAACATATTGATTTAAAATAGTATGGTAAAGAAAATATGTCATTAGCCATTTAAAAAAAAAAAACTCAAATCAAATGTCTTTAGTAATATCAAGCAAAGCAAGTTTTAGAATGAAGAAATTATTAGGAACAAAGAGGAATATTACAAAGTGATTATGTCAATTCACTAAGAAAATATAATAATTCTATATTTATATACATCTAAACACAGTTCTGAAATACGTAAAGCAAAAGCTGATAGACTGGAAAGATCAATAGATAAATTTACAATTATATTTGAAGACTTCAGTACTCACGTATCTGTAATCTATAGAATGAACAGAAAAAAAATAGCAAGGATGAATTAACTGACATTTCTGAAATACTCCACTCAGCAAAACAGAATACACATTAACACAAAGTGCACATAAAACATTCAGCAGTATAGACCACATTCTAGGTCATAAAATACACACTAATAAATATAAAATAATTGGATTTATTCCAAATGTACTCTTTGATCATATGGAAATTAAACTAAAAATCAACAGGATGTCTGGAAAGTCCACACCTACTTGGAAATTAACACAGAACGAAATCCATATGTCAAAGAATATGTCTCAAAGGAAACTAGAAAGTATTTTGAAAATAGAAGAATATATCAAAACTTATGAGATGCAGCTAAAATATTACAGGGATGGAAATGTATAGCAATACATGCTTATATTAGAAAAACAGGATATTAAATCAACAATTTAAGACACCACCTAAGGCACAAGAAGAGAAAGCTAGTGCCAAATCAAGCAGGAAGAAGGACACGAGAGAGATGAAAGTAGGAATCACTAAAATTAATAACAGAAAATCAAAAGAATAATTTTTTAAGCCAAAAATATTTTTAAAGCATCAGTAAAACTGATAAACCTCTTGACAGTTTCTCCAACAAGAAAAGAAAGAGGACACATTGCCAACAAGAAGAATAATATTAATATAGATGGTAAAGGGATAATAACAAAATAGCTTGAATGACTCTATGCACATTGACTCCACTACCCAGATGAAATGAGCCAATTCCTTGAAAGACAGAGACCACTGAAATTCAATAAAAAATAAGTTAATATCTAAATCATTCTATATTTTTAGCATAAAGTTTTTAGTTAAAAACACTTCAAACAAAAGAAAACACTTCAAAAGAAAATGAATTTGCTGGAGAATTTTATCAAACATTTAAGGAATAATGTCAGTTCTATATCATCTTTTATGATAGCAGAAGAAATACTTCCCTACTCATTTTATGAGGCCAACATTACTCTGCTACCAAGACCAGAAAACAACAATGAATGAAAAGAAAACTACAGGCCAGTATCCCTCATATGTTAAATGAGTGTGAGCAACTTCAACACATATTATAAAATGGAATACTGCAATATATAAAGAGTATGATACACCATGGCCAAATAGTTTTACACCAGAATTCAATACTAATTCAACATTTGAAAACCAATCATTGGTGTCCACTATATTAGTAGACTAAATAAGGAAAAACATGATCATATCAATAGCTGCAGAAAAAGCATTTGACAAAATTCAGAATCCATTTATAATCTTAAAAATTGAATTACCTATGAATAGAAGAATATCTTTTTTTTTTTTCCAGATACTGTCATGCAGTGAAAGACCGAGCACTTTCCCCTGTGATCCAGGTATGGATAACTACTCTTGATCTCTCCTATTTATTATTGTGCTGCAAGTTCAAGAAAGTACACTAAAGTAAAAAATAAATAAATAAAATGTATTCTAATGGTTAAGGGAAATAAACTGACCTAATTTGCAAATACAACGATTTTATAAGTAAAATACACCAATGAATACACTAAATAGCTTTAAGAGATCATAAGTAAATTTAGAAAGGCCAAAAAACAAAAATCAATCATACACCAAAATTAAAAATTAGAAACCGGGACTTAGAAAAAAAGAAAAAAGGAATGCATTTCACAATATGCTTCCCATCCTAATAAAATAGTTAGGTACCAATCTAGCAAAATATTTGCAAAATATATATGGTGAAATCTACAAACACTGATGACAAAAACCAGAGAGAATGTAAATAAATGGAGAAATGTTTTACTTTGTTAAAAGACTGAAAGATACAGTAAGATCACTTCTCTCCAAAGTGATGTATGGAGTTAATGGAATCCCAGTCAAAATCTTAGCAGAATTCCTGGTAGATACATAAACTTTATTCCAAAAATTTGTATGTAAATCTCAAAAACTCTAATTGTCAAAACAATTGTTTAAATTAGAATAAAGTTAGAGTTATGTGATATTAAGTTATATTATGAGGCTACAGTAATGAAGACAGTGTAGTATTGACAAAATAAAACATATAGACCTATTGAACAGTATACAGATCTTCAAATATAGTGGCCAACTGTTTTTGACAAATGTGCAAAGACACTTCAGTGGAGAAGAGCAAAATTTTCAACAAATGGTGCTGGAACAGTTGGACGTTAACATACAAAAATAATGAACCTGTAAAAGCATATGCAAAAATTAACTTTAAATGGTTCATGGATTTAACTGTATATGTAAAACACCGAAGAAAATATAGAAAAAATTCTTTATGACATTGGTTAAGCAGATTATAAATGCAAACTCAAAGCGTCACCCAAAAAATAAAAAAGACAAATTAGACTTTATCAAAATTAAAAAAAAAAAAATGTTCTCTAAAGGACGTTATACAGAAAATAAGAAGTAGATCAAAAGTAAGCTGGGCACGATGGCTCATGCCTGTAATCCCAGTACTTTGGGAGATCGAGGCTGATGGATCACCTGAGGTCAAGAGTTCATGACCAGGGTGGCCAGCATGGTGAAACCCCGTGTCTACTAAAAACATAAAAATTAGCTGGGCATGGTGGCACAGGCCTGTAATACCAGCTACTCAGGAGGCTGAGGCTGGAGAATCCCTTGAACCTGGGAGACGGAGGTTGCAGTGAGCCAAGATTGCACCCCTACACCCTAGCCCGGGTAACCACTTATTGAAGTGGTTACTATAAAAATATTGGCATTTGTCACATATGGATAACAGAGAAAACAACAACAACAAAAAAGGAGTTCTGACAACAAGGACTGTAAGAACGAAGGATAACTGAATAGCTCCTGCATTGCTTTACTAGAGGAATACAAATGCTACAGACACTAGAAAACAGTCTGACAGTTAATTACAAAGTTAAAAATAGAATTATCATATGTCTCAATAATGACATTTATAACTATTTATTCTGGAGAATGCAAAACATATGTTCACACAAAACCTGAACATCTGGGGGTAATTTTCACCCAATGAGAGATTGTCTGGAAACATTTTTGGCTATCCCAGCTGGAGAGGAGGATGCTACCGGCATCTAGTGTGTATAAGACAGGGATCCTACTAAACATCCTATAGTGCACAAAACCTTTCCCCATAGCAAAGAGTTACCCAGCCCAAATTATCAATAATGCTGACTTTGAGAAACCCTGCTGTACATACAAGCTTATAGCTGCATTAATTCTAACCACGAAAAACTAGAAACAACATAAATGTCCCTTAATGACTAAATTGATAAATTTTGACATATACATATAATGAAATATTCTCTGAAATAAGAAGGAACAAACTGTTCCTACATGTGCAATAACTTGGATAAATATCAAATGTTTTATGCTAAGTGAAAGATGACAGACTCAAAATGTTATATACTGTATAATTCCATTCACATGATATACTGAAAAATGTAAAGCTTTAATGATAGTGAAACTTTTTGTGGTTTCCAGAGATTAGGGCTTGAGGTTGAGTCTATCATGAAGAAATCCTTAGGGGTGCTAGACTTATTCTGCCTTATGTTAGTGGTAGTGGTTACATGAATCTATAAGTGTTAAAACTCATGGGATTCTATACCAAAACAGAGACTTTTACTACAGATAACTTAAAAAAAAAAAAAAAAAGTCAGTTTATAAATGCAATTCCTCTAATTCTGTTTTATTCTTAGAAATATTATACTAGCAGTTTCCCATAAGCCTCCCATAGCTTCACAAAAGCTTTCATTCATTGTGATATGATTGTTATATGCTAGATACTTAACATACATTATCTAATTCCATCCCTGCGACACTGTAAGGAATATATAATTCTGATTTTACAAATGGACCAATAGTTATTTGTACACTACTAACTGGGGGTGGTAGAATCTAAATCATTCCAGTGAATTATAATTTTAGTATTATTTTCAGTTGTTTTTCTGAGATATTAAATTTTAATTCTCAAAGGCTATATATCTACCTTTCTTTTAACTAAAAAGCACATGGAAAGAGAATAATGGTGAACATAGCATTTGCATTTTCTTCATTCTTCTGATTTTGATTCTATACTTGGTATTGTTTAAAATTTTTTCAAGTGTTCATCTTTTTATTTAAAAAACTCATTATGACTATTGGGAAAAGCCTTAATTGATTAACAAATCATTATTAACACATGATATGGTTTGGCTGTGTCCTCACTCAAATCTCAACTTGAAGTGTTATCTCCCAGAATTCCCATGTGTTGTGGGAGGGACCCAGGGGGAGGTAATTGAATCATGGGGGCTGGGTTTTCCTGTGCTGTTCTCATGAGAGTCAATAAGTCTCATGAGATCTGATGGATTTATCAGAGGTTTCTCCTTTTTCTTCTTCCTCATTTCTCTTGCTGCCACCATGTAAGAAGTGCCCTTTGCCTCCTGCCATCATTCTGAGGCCTCTGCAGCCATGTGGAACTGTAAGTCCAATACAACCTCTTTTTGTGCCCAGTTTTTGGTATGTCTTTATCAGAAGTGTGGAAACAAACTAATACAGTAAATTGGTACCAGTAGTGTGGAGCATTGCTGAAAAGATACCTGAAAATTGGAAGTGACTTTGGAACTGTGTAATAGGCAGAGTTTGGTATAGTTTGGAGGGCTCAGAAGAAGACAGGAAAATGTGGTAAAGTTTGGAACCTCCTAGAGACTTGCTAGAGACTTGTTGAATGCCTTTGTCAAAAATGCTGATAGTGATATGAACAATAAGCTCCAGGCTGAGGTGGTGTCAGATGGACCCTAGAGATCTGTGGAACTTTGAACTTGAGAGAGGTGATTTAGGGTATCTGGTGGAAGAAATTTCTAAGCAGCAAACCATTCAAAAGGTGACTTGGGTGCTGTTAAAAGCATTCCATTTTAAAAGGGAAACAGATCATAAAAGTTCAGAAACTTTGCAGCCTGATGTAGTAGTAGAAAAGAAAAACCTATTTTTTATTTTAGGAGAAATTCATGCCAGCTGCAGAAATTTGCATAAGTAGCAATGAGCCTGATGTTAATGCTCAAGACCATGGGGAAAATGTCTCCAGGCCGTGTCAGAGACCTTCATGGCAGCCCCAGCCATCAAAGGCCTGGAGGCCCAGGAGGAAAAAGTGGTTTCGTAGGCTGAGCCCAGGGTTCCAAGTGATGTGCAGCCTAGGGACTTGGTGCCCTGTGTCCCAGCCACTCCAGCTGTGGCTGAAAGAGGCCAACATGAGCTCAGACTGTGGCTACAGAGGGTGGACGCCCCAAGCCTTGGCAGCTTCCATGTGGTGTTGAGCCTGTGGGTGGACATAAGTCAAGAATTGAGACATGGAGGGGCCACGGGCAGAATGATATTGTTTAGCTCTGTCCCCACCCAAATGTCAACTTGAATTGTATCTTCCACATTTCTCACATGTTGTGGAAGGGACCCAGGGGGAAGTAATTGAATCATGGGGTCTGGATTTTCCTGTGGTATTTTCTTGATAGTGAATAATCCTCATGAGATCTGATGGGTTTATCAGGTGTTTCTGCTTTTGCTTTGTCCTCAAATTTCTCTTGCTGCCACCACATAAAAAGTGCCTTTTGCCTCTGCCTCCCCAGACAGGTGGAACTGTAAATCCAACTAAACGTATTTTTGTTTCCAGTTTGGGGTATGTCTTTATCAGTACCATGAAAGCAAACTAATACAACACATAATTTTTTTTTCACTCTAATGAGGAATACTTCATTTTTTTACTCACATTCTAGAGTTTCTTTGTGTGTATGCCGCAAGTTTCGTCCCAAGATTTCTTGGTTTTGAACAATCTCTGACCAATGAAGTGTTTATGACTTATAATATGAAATATTTCACTTCCATCTCTCTTTATCATTGTATTTATAGATAGTATCTTTTATTTCTCAATAATAACAGACAGATTTTGAAGGAAAAACTGTGGCATTCTAAGCATCCTGACTGACTGTACTGCTACTCTCGGTATATAATGTAGCATATCTAGATCTCAGTGTCCTTACGCAAGATGTTGCTACTTTGGCATTTTGCAAAAACTGTCTTTGCAATGATTTCACTGAAGCATTTCTTCATCTAATCCTATTTGATACCACATGTATTAAATGTGCAGTATTTTATAGGGATAATGAAAGAATACTTTAGAATGATGATTTTTTTGCATTTAGATGCAAAACTTTTGCAATTAGATCTTATTTTTAAGAATGATACTGACAAGCACATAGCATGATTCATATATGTATTTTTTAATTGAAGATAGCTGTTTTTTTCAAATAGAAATGTTAATACTCTTGGGTATTATTATTAAGCATTCTTTCAAACAAAAATTTAAAATGCACAATTTGCCTAGATGCTCTGAATTATGCATTTTTGACATAACAGTAATAAGCCATTTTTATAAGTACAAGTCCTCTGATGATAAATTTCTCACACTGGGAGAAGTTCTCAGTGGATAGTATTCAAACTTTGGTCCACTTCTGTGGAGGGAAGACCTTCAATAAGCACAAAGTATACTTTAGAAAGTATATAGTCTAGGGTAAATTAAGGTTAATTATATCAGAATATTAATTCTAAATGAATCCTATGAACTTATTTCTCTAAAGTCTCTGATAGATGTAAGAATCCTGTGATAAGGAAAAGACACTAAATTGACTCTAGAGGTGGCATTATATTTGTAGCAGCATAACAGAATGTTCAAAAGCATGGTTAGAATTGTGGCAATCCTAGTTCAAACCTGGCTCTGTGGCAAATTACCTGGGTTACTGTAAACTGTGAACCTTTTGTCTCATCATTTCATGTACTTCTTTTTATGTAGCCTATGGTGTCATTCGTTTTTATAGCAGCTGTGACATACATAAAACTCATTAATTTACCATAGCCTGTAAGATTGCAGGCCCTGGAGAAAAACTATGTGCATTAGAATCCCAGATCCTTAGAAGTGTAAACTTCAGCAGATACGCTTAGCTTCTATTTCCTAATCTGTAAGATAAACAGATCTACCACATATAGTACAGACATATTCAGTACCAGGCGCATAGAAATTATTCAAGAAATATGATAGTGAAAGTGATGATGATAACATTTATACCATGCTACGTAAATGCCATCCTCTCTCTGTGAGAATTTGCTTCTGTACCTGAGGGAACAAGATTACATTTGTGCCCACAAATATCATCTTGTGTATTTGAGCTTATTATTCAGCATTTTTTGGATATTTTGAGGTCTTGATTCTGTCCCTTGGTTGTATCATATCTACCACATACGTGATGAATAGTGCCTTCATTAAGGGTAATATTAATACCATGTAACAATACATGTCTGAGTACTGAACTCTAGGGGCAAGCTGGAAAAATTCACCATTTAAGAAAATATTGGTTTATTAGAGATATTGTATCAAGGGAGATTTTTCTAAATATTGGATAGTCACACACATGCAAAATTAAGTTCTCAAGCTGGGCATGGTATTGCATGCCTTTAATTCCAGCTACTTGGGGTGAGAAGGTGAGGAGTTGAGGCAGGAGGATTGCTTGACTTCAGGAGTTTGAGGCTAGCCTGGGCAACATATCAAGACCTTCATCTCAAATAGAATGAAATAAAATGAGATAAAATAAAATGCAGTTCTTCCTGCAGAGCGTAGAATATAAACAGTATAATCAAATGCCTTATTTAATTTAATTTAATTTTTTTTGAGACAAACTCTATCTCTGTCACCCAGACTGGAGTGCAGTGGCATGATCTCGGCTAACTGCAAGCTCCGCCTCCCAGATTCAAGCCATTCTCCTGCCTCAGCCTCACGAGTAGCTGAGACTACGGGCACCCACCACCACGCCCAGCTAATTTTTTGTATTTTTAGTAGAGACAGGGTTTCACCGTGTTAGCTAGGATGGTCTCGATCTCCTTACCTCGTGATTCACCTGCCTCAGCCTCCCAAAGTGCTGGGATTACAGGCGTGAGCCACTGCTCCCGGCCTATATTTTTAATGTTTAATTTTTGTGGGTACATAGTAGGCATAGTAGGTATATGTATATATGCAGTACATGAGATATTTTGATACAAGAATGAAATGTGCAATAATCACATCATGGAAAATGGAATATCCATTTCTTCTAACATTTATCTTTTGTGTTACAAACAATCCAGTTACACTCTTTTAGTTATTTTTAAATGTACACATAAATTATTTTTACTATAATCACCTCGTTTTGCTATCAAATACTTGGTCTTATTCATTCTTTCTAATTTTTCTTTTTTCTTTTTTTTAACCCATTAACCATTCCCACCAGTCCCCCACCCCAGCACTACCCTTCTCAGACTCTGGTTACCATCTTTCTACTCTCTATCTCCATGAGTTTAATTGTTTTGATTTTTCGATCACACAAAGAAGTGAGAACATGTGATGTTTTTCTTTCTGTGTCTGACTTATTTCACTTAACATAATGACTTCCAGTTCCATCCCTATTGCTGCAAATGACAGGATCTCATTATCCTTTATGGATGAATAGTATTCCATCATGTATATGTACCACATTTTCTTTATCCATTCATCAGTTGACAGACACTTAGGCTGCTTCCAAATCTTGGCTATTGTGAAGAATGCTGCAAGAAATATAGGAATGGAGATATGTCTTCAACATACTGATTTCCTTTTTTGGGTATATACCCAGCAGTGGTCTTGCTGGGTCATATGGTAGCTCTATTTTTAGTTTTTTTGAGGAGCCTCCAAACTGTTCTCCATAATAATTGTACTAATTTACCTTCCCACCAACAGTGTATGAGGATTCCCTTTTCTCCCTATCCTTGCAAGTTATTGCCTGTCTTTTGGATATAAGCCATTTTAATTGGGATGAGATGATATCGTATTGTAGTTTTGATTTTCATTTATGTGATGATCAGTGATGTTGAGCACATTTTCATCTGTTATTCATTTGTATGTCTTCTTTCCTTTTCAGATCTTTTGTTCATTTTTAATCAGATTATTAGGTTTTTCCCCTATATTAGGTTTTTTTCTCCTTATATATTCTGGTTACTAAACCCTTGTCAGATGGGTACTTTGCAATGATTTTCTTCCATTCTGTGGGTTATCTGTTTGCTTTGCTGATTGTTTCTTTTGCTGTGCAGAAAAACCTTTTAACTTGATGTGATTCCATTTATCCATTTTTGCTTCGATTGCCTGTTCTTGTAGGTGCTTGTAGGGTATTTTCCTCAGGAAATTTTTGCCCAGACAAATGTCCTAGAGATTTTCCCCAATGTTTTCTTCTAGTAGTTTCATAGTTTCAGGTCTTAAATGTAAGTCAAAGTTCTGGCTTCCTCTGACCAAGCAAGTGGCTAAAACCACTGAACTCCATTGGCACACTGTTTAGAACTAGGGAATAGTAAAAATGAGGGTACATTTCCTTGTATTCTTGGTCTTATATACATTATTTGCATTCCTTGTACACTGTTTAAATAGTAAAACGACAAGAAAACAAGCTGAAACCTTGCCTAACTGATCATTCTTGCTAAAGCTTTAACCCAGACCCACCTCTGTGGTCTTGCCTACCTCTTTGTGGTATTTGAAATTACGACTCTTGAAGGAAATTATGTAGAATCTGAAAACAATAAGCTTAAGAAAAAAAACTATATATTGCATGATATTATTAATTTTAGAACTTGGATATTAATGTATTTATTGAGACCTTTGGTAGGCCTTGATATCTCATCTGTATTTCCTCTAAGATACCTGTAAGAGAACTTTCGTGTGAATTAAACAACATAAAATATGTCAAGGCCCATAATAACTACCAATTAGTTCTTGAAACTTTACCTGGGCCTCTTATTTTACTTTATTCTCATAATACTCTGTAGCTAAGTAGGCTTTGAAATGTCGTTTCTTTGAAAATCCAAAAAGGTAGAGGCAGGTCTGGAACCCGGGACTACAAAACTTTGCTTGAGCCAGTAGATCTTACAAGATCTAAGGCAAACATATGTGAACTTTGGCTTTATCTTTACTGCAAGCTAATGCTGGAAAAGACAGGGCAATTTTCCACAAAGAGCACATCCTAAAAATATAAGATTAGTACAAAATAGAGGCATCTTAGTGAACCTTGTGTTTTTCCTTTTTACTGCAGTTGTTGCTAGAAAACATAATCAGAAGGTAGCTATTCTTTTATATTCTTTTATTGATTTTTCTGCACTTTTATTATTTGAGATCAGGTAAATGCTGGTTTCTTTTGTGGGTTCACAGAAAGAACATATCAAACAGATTTAAGTCTCCCAAAGAGACCAGCTGTAAAGAGAATACCTCAGTGGTGATAAATAAACAGATAAATATCTAATGGGGTAACATCATACCCATTTATTCCATTTGATCACTTGTTCTTTGTTTTAACAGATACTTGATGCATTTTTTTTTTTTTTTTTTAAATTTTGGAAAGCCTGAACCTGGCTGACGTGCTTTGTTTGTGGTAGAATGATATAGTAAAAAGACAAAATGCTTTGAAATTACAGTCATTTAGTTTTAAATGTATGCTATACCATTTTTCCCCCTATGGGGTTACTGGTATTTTTAAACCCCACGAGTGTCAGTTATTTTTTCTTCTTAATAAAAATAAATGATCACAGTGCCTACTTTACAGAGTTGATATATAGATTAAATGAGATAATTATGCAATATATCAAATACTCTTCCAGATGCCTTATAAAGACTTAAGCAAGTTCTTACTAATGAACTATTATTCTGTTAAATCTATTTATTCACTCTATCCATTAAATATTTGTTGATTATTCCTATGTGTCAGATGATACTCTAGATGGCAGTAGTCCAGTGGTGAACAACAAAAAAGTTCTTGTTCACAAATAAATACATGACAACATGTGATAAAAAAAATTAAGCAGGTTAAGTGGTTAGAGATTGCAAAGTAGTATTTTACATAGTGTAGTCAGGCAGATGTCTCTGAAGATGTGACATTTGAACCATGAACTAAAAGCCACAAGGGAGCAAGCCAAGCATATAGTAAGAGAAGGAGTGTAAGAACAGAGAAAAAAGCAAGGCAAAGCCTAAAAATCATAGTGTGCTGCAAATGATTGAAAACCAGAATGTGGAGAAAGTAAGCAGAGTAGTAGGAAATGCCGTGGAAGAGGTAGTGCGGGGAGGAGCACTGAGAGCCATGTTAAGGAACATATTCCAAATGAGAGGCCCTTGGGGAATTTTGGGCAGAGGGCTACCAAACCGGCCTTACATTTTTAAACTCTTGGTTTGAGAACAGCCTATAGAAAGGTGAGAGTAAAAGCAGGGAGGCGAGGTGAGGGCCTGGAAGTTTCAAGGAAACTTTGAAATGCTGTTTCAAAGTTTTCAAAGAGATAACGAAACTTTGGTCTAGTGATAGCAATAAACCTTGGTAAAAATGATGAGATTCTTAACAATTTTGGAAGTAAAGTGGAGAATAATTATCTGGCAGATTGAATGTGTGTTTTGAAACAAAATTAACCCTGAATCTTGTGTTTATCTCTTGAACTTATCTCGTATTTATTTTTTGCATGAATACATGCAATTGTTGAAAAGACAACACAATGATTTATGCACCATTCACCTCCATAACTTGAAAACATAGCCAAGCTTGTTCCAGATACCTCTTGGCTCTTCCTTTGAATTGCTGTGATGCAAATTCCAGTTATCTCATTACTGATCTATAAATACTTCGATGTATATTTCTAAAGTATAAGAACTCCTTCAATGTTTTAATTGCAATATCATTATCTCACTAAATTAACAATAGCAAAATCAAAATTCTGTTAGTGTTTATATTTCTCTAAATGACTTACAATGTGGTTTTACTTATGTGTATTTGAATAAAAATCCAGGAAAATCTATACATTGTAATTTATTGATATGCCAGATAAATTTCTTTTGATTTGAGAATACTCTTTTCTTTCTCTCTTTCTCCCAATCTTTTTTTTTTCTTTTCTTTTTCTGTTTGAAATTCATATCTACATATCCTGTAAATTGAGAATACTAATTGAGTTTTTGTTTTTTGGGGGCTAGGGTACTATAGAGATTGTGTGATGTATCACTATCATGTGATAACCAATGTCTTGTTCTCTTTGATTTTGTAAGGGTTATAATTATTAGTTGCTAATTATAACTGTATGATTCATTAATTTGAAAATTCAAATTTCGTCTTCATTTTTGGCTGGAATACTACTGTAAAGAGATCCTTTCTCTTATCAACATTTTGATTACACAAGGGGACAGATAAGTATTACAGTCTTTCGTTTTATTAAATGTCCTCTGAAAGTGACCGAGGACACATATATTTGTTCGTTTGCTTGAATCTTTATGAACTTATGAATTTAAATATATTTGATATTTAAATTGTCCTGACTTTGACCAGTGAGAGTTTATTTGCTTTGACTTTTGAGCCATTGATTGGATGATGCTCATCTACACTGGGGAGAGCAAACCACTTTACTGAGTTCACCTATTCAGATGCTAATCTCATCCAGAAACATCCTCATAGACAAACCCAGAAATAATGTTTAACTGGATACTTGGGCATTCTCTGATTCTGTTTAATTGAAACATAAAATTAGCTATCACAATATATTAATTTTTTTACTTTCTTTCTTTTTAACCACTCTGAAACACTCAATTCTTAAACATAAATGTCATTCCTTCACTGATATTTCCATAGTATGTGTACCTAGGCATGTGTGCGCATGTGGATGCCCAAATGAAATAATTGTCTTAGAATAAAAGTATATACATCACTCCACCATAGATATAATTACCTAGAGCAGTTTAAGATATTTTAGCTTTTCTCTTGCGCCTAAGGAAGATAGAGTTAATTTTTTTTTTTTTTTTTTTTTTTTTTT
>NW_012098877.1:427647-440592 GCF_000951045.1 Mandrillus leucophaeus | reverse complement strand
TTTTATTTATTTTTTTTTTTGAAATGGAGTCTCACCCTGTTACCCAGCCTGGAGTGCAGTGGCTTGATCTTGGCTCACTGCCTCCTCTGCTTCCCAGGTTCAAGTGATTTTCCTGCCTCAGCCTCCTGAGTAGCTGGAACTACAAGCACACACCACCATGCCCGGCTAATTTTTGTATTTTTAGCAGAGATGAGGTTTCACCATGTTGGCCATGCTGGTCTCGAACTTCCGACCTCAGGTGATCTACCCGCCTTAGCCTCCCAAAATGCTGGAATTACAGGTGTGAGCTCCTGTGTCTGGCCAATTTCTCTTTTTATTTTTATTAATTGTTTTATAGTAATTTAATTTTCATAACATTGTAAAGTATACATAGTCTGTTCCTTACTGCTATAACAAAATACCTTTGATTTATAAATAATAGAGATGTATTCATCATAGTCCTAGAGACAGGGAAGTCCAAGATGAAGGTGGTAGCACATTTGGTGGCTGGTAAAGGCTCACTGTCTGCTTCATAGGTGCCGTTTTGTTGCTGTGTCTTCACGAACAGCAGGGCAATAAGGACAGAAAAGATCCCTCAGGCCTTGTTATAAAGATGCTAATTCCATTCAGGAGGGGAGAGCCTTCATGACCTGATCAACTGTTTGTCCAGGCTACTTAACAAATTTGCCTTTGTTATTTATCCCCTCTCTTTATAAAGACATTTATTTAATTAAAATTAGACAATTCCTTCCATTTTATAAAAGTTATCCAGTTAAGAAAACTTTATTCCTACTATTATCTTTTACTACAGAATCTTTTTTTTTTTTTTTTTCCAAGGTCACCAATAATTGTCATCAATAATTTCTATGTTGCCAAATTGAATAATCTCGAATAGGCCTCAGCTAATTCAGGTTTTCTGCAGCATTTGACAATTTTTAAAAAAATATTTTCTACATTTGGCATCTGTCAAAATTGGAGAGCAGATAAATAACAGAAGCAAATTTTCTCGTAGCCTGTAGGTGCTGGGATTCAGTTTTTTTAAGGAAGAATTGACCTCAAAAAGGAACACAAACTTGTATCTATGGAAGGAAGAAAGATTATATAGGTATAAATACAAATAGGTTTACATGTGTTGTAGTTGAAGTGGTTTGAAACTACCTTCTTATTGTACCTACTTTCTAGTGAAATATGAAGATTATATTGTCATAAGAAGTAAGAAGTCTGACTGTAAGAAAGCATTATGAGAGGTTAGAGAAGATAAAAGGAGGTATAACATACACAATCAAATGAGTGGATAAGTAGATCGACCAGCAGACTATATAGAGAAATACATGTTTGGTGTTTGTAGCCATATGTTGGAAGTGAGACTGGTTACTACTCTTTATGGTTATATATTGTCTTCAGAAAGTTTAAGCCATTTGAGGACTGGCAAAGACTAAGTGGATAGTTAGAATTATACAAAAGTTAAGTTTTGTGAGGTAAGTAGAAGCAAGAGAGAGAGCATGCCAGCATAGTGAAGCTATGGGCAAGTAAATGACTATAACACTGGTAATTGAAATTAAGCTAAGTAAGAAAGAATGTGAAGACATGTGGAGAAATAAATGGCTAAAATTTTCAAGACTGAAGATTCTGTTGTTTAGCACTGCATCACTTGGACCAATAGGATTTTGCAGTTAGAAAGTAGGATTCCTTACGTTATGATTTTATTGGTGATGTAGTTATTAATAACAAAGTCTATGATAGTAGTTAACGAACTTTTTGGCTTGTGATCCGCGATTAGAAATAATGGATAGTTTGCAAATATTTTCTCCCATTCTGTGGGTTGTCCCTTTACTGTGTTGATTGTTTCCTTGGATATGCAGAAGCTTTTTAGCTTGATGTGATTCCATTTGTCCATGCTTGCTTTCTTTGAGTGTGCTTTTGAGGTCTTACTCAAGAAATATTTGCACAGACCAAAACATGTAGTTTGAAAAATAGTGGTCTAGGATGTGACCATGGGAACTGGTGACCAAGACAGGTGTATATGAGTTACAGGAGCCCCGAATTCTGCAAAGACAAATAACAAGATTATAAATGGAGGGAGAAAAAGATAGATGCAAACAATGAATGACAGGCCTGAAAGTAGGATTCAGATAACTGAAGCAAGGAGAGGAAGTGCATCACCAGCAGGTGACCATTCCTTTTAAAAAGGTATTTTATCAAATTACTAGAGAAAAAAGGAGATTATTTTATTACTGTGTATATATATATACACACACATATATGTATTTATTTCTATACTTTTTGCATTAATATATATCATTGTTCTCTTAAGTAATATCCACACTCTCACAGTAAGTGCATATGGAAATATCTAAGCAAAATGCTTTTCCAGGAGGCAATCTCATGGATAAAAGTGTGTCTCTAAGATAGGATTCTGGATGTGGTTGGGTGGTTCTTATTTATAGTGAATGTATGAATTTCTTGCTCTGTGTTTTACAGAGACATGATTTCTAAAAGGATACTTTAAGAATAGGGTGTTACAATGTTTTTGCTCATGAAAGAAATGTACTAGAACTTGAAATGATATTTCAAAATGAGAGGAAATGGTAAATTTTAAAAATTCCAGTCTATAAGCACAATTGTGTTCATTACTAGTATGTTTTGGATTCATTTTTATTTGATTATTCTCTAGTATTTTACTGAATTAAAAAAATACAGCCAGTCTCAATTTTTCTGAAGGAGATTATCTGAAAGACATTTATTTTATTACATGTTAGGTTCAGAGAGGGCAAGAGGGAGCAGCAGTGCTTTTTAAATCTGATTTCGATGATGATACCAAAGTCAAGAAAACCTGAAAGAGAGTTAAAGAAACACAAGGAAATACTTTAACTGATTTTTCTCAACTGATTTCCTGTACTAATTTAGCTATTCTGGATTTTATTTAAGAAACAGAGCTTTTTCTAACACCGATGAGTCTAAAGCCTGTAATGATAAAATATTTATTTGGAATACATTTCATAGACAAATGGAAGAAATCAGTGAAATCACTTAATTAATATCTTTTTATTAGGAAGCTTTTATGTGTCATGCATTATGCAAGGTACTCTTAGAATAGACATTTAAGATAAAAAAAATACAACTTTCTTACAATTAAAAACTCTTAAAGACTCATCAAGATAAATAAGCATTATTTATAAAATAAAGCGATGCATATATTTCTACTCCTGTTAGTGATGTCTCCCCTAAATTAGATTCATAAATGAATGCTTGTGGGAGTGACTTAAGTGTTAAAGTTACTTAGAGGATGGTGCTTTATTAACCAAATAATACTCCATTTCATTAATAATTAAATAAATATCTTTCTCTCCTCATAGTGGCACCATTTCTAAAGTAGGAAAACTTTAATCTGAAAAACTGATAACAATAGAGAAATGTAGCTTACATATAAATATATGAGATAAAGAATGTCTCTCACAAATATATGAGATAAAGAAAATTAATAAACTTTGAAAAGTGAGATATAAAAATCAGATTTTAAAAAAAGTAGAAAGAAAGTCATGGGGTTGTTAGCCACTATAGGTCTATTTTATTCATTGACACTTGGCACCTTCCCTCTGTTGTAGATGAATGCAGTTGCAGCTCTCTGCCAACTATAATTTGGTTGGCAGTAATTCTACCCTAGCAGAGGGTACATGATTGCTACTTATCCAGCAGAAGCAAAGACGTTGTGAAATGTAATTCCATGTTCATGCTGCTGCTTCATTACTGTACTTTATAAATAATTTATTCATTTTGCTTTATTTTAAACCATAGGTATTTGAGTATAGCATGACATGTTTTACTCTAAACTACCAAAAAGTACTCATAATAGACACACCAACCAAAAATAATTATGATAATAATAATAAATTTAAAAGGCAGTGTTTACTGGGTGATTATTACTGTGTGCCAGACACAGCATTTTGATGTACTACTTATGTAATACAGTAACCTATAAAATATCCATTATTTTTACCATTTTATGAGCAAAGAAATTGAGACTTAGAAAAATTAAGTACCTTGCCAAAAATTACATACTAGTGTATTGTAGGTTAAATACAGGTTTTCTATCATTGTGTTAAGGGATAAAGGGTATTGTGATGTTATAATTTATTTTTCTCCAAGGAAAGAAGAAGGCTGATGAAAAGACTGAAAAGCACAGGATATGTTTCTCTATTTATCCAAGTATTTGAATCTCAATAAGGATAACACATGACGCAAATAATTTAAAGAAAAAACTGTGACCAATCACTGATAAACTCTCCATGTTGTTTTTGCTTTTCACCCAGGAGGTAGTATCTTAAAGTATCAAGAAATCTGGATCAAAGCTTTCAGACGCTTTAGAGAGGCAAGCATAAAAAAATTAACTAGTAAACTATGTAATGATTTCTGGAAGATCTCAAATCTTGAAAGAATATCTCAAGAAATCTTTAAATATGATAACATGCCTAACAATTGGAAATATCAGACGAATTGTCTTTGAAGACTGATATTATATGGGTATTTTCTACTCAGTACATAAAACAGACATCACATATTACAATTACTGTATTTGTGTAGGGAAATGATAACATAAATTTAAGCTTTACATTGACATTGTATTTTATAATGCCATGGCAAAGTTGTAGTTTATTTGGTGTAATTTTACATTAGCTTTAGTTATGGGGGGGCTTTTCTTCTTGTTTCTTCCTACCCAGGCAGATATATTTTTCTTCTATTCTCAACCTCATGTTCTGAGACCAAGACTTTATAGAGATAGATACACACACACACACACACACACACACACACACACACACACATTTATGTGTTCTCCACATTCAATAACAGTTTTGGGTTCAAAATAGAGATAATATCCTTGAAATTATCTCATTTTATTTCTCTAGGGAATATCCTAGATGAAGTGTCATAAAATAGAATGGTTTTGGTGGTAGCTGGATGATACAGGAAAGCAAGAAAAATATAACATGAGAGACATATGAACAAATTATCAGTAAGTCCACTGAATCAGGTTATATAGGATTTTCCAACAATTTGGTTTGTTTAGCAAAGTAGTCAAGAAGTTTCTACATATCCATGAGAGATTCAAGGTCAAGATCCATGCTTTGGTTTACAAATCTCTCTGTTGACTCTGTCTGTCTAAGAGCACTTATAATGCATTAGGATTTAGTTGCCTGACTTCACCCATAGACTGAATGTCTAGAAAACAGGCATATCTTTGAATCTTGAACACTTACTTCATGACTGGCATATGGTGGGTGATAAATAAATTTTGTTTTCAGTTGATGATTGTACAATATAAAATAATGTAATTTGGTCTAGGATTTGATACCCTTTCAGCCATTTTTTGTTCCACACACAACCATACTGCTGTTCTTGCTGATGATAGTTTTTTTTTTATGTTATGCACAATATCTGATAACATTAATCTACAATATTTAAAAATATATTTTTAATTATTTAAAGGATAAAATATTTTAATTACTAAAATTTGAAAATAAAATGAAAGCATAAAATAATTTAAACATTGATAACTACTCCCAATATTTTGAGGTATATATTTTCAAATATTCATACATAAACATATATACACACATATTTGTGTGTGCATATATACATATATATACTGCATGTACGTGCATATACATTATGTTGGATATTCACCTACATGACTTTTTCATTAACTATTTATTTGAGATTAGTTGAAGGGAATAATCACAAAGATGATGCAGACAGTTTCCACATTTCTCACCCCCAGTTTTCTCTGTTGTTTACATTTTAAATGAGTATGGTATATATGTAATAATTACTGAATCACTATTGACACAGTATTCTTAAAGTCCATATATTATAAAAATTCCCTTTGTTTTTACCTAACGTCCCTTTTTCTGTTACAGGATCCCATTCAGGATGCCACATTATGGTTAGTTAACGTGTCTCCTTAGGCTCTTCTTGGTGTGATACTCATTAGATATTTTGTAGCATGTCCCTCATTTCATACTTACATAATTTTTAATCATTATTAGGTTGGGATTAGGGGTTTGGGGTAGAAGGATCACAGGGGCTGTCATTATTATCATAACACATGAAAGGCATATACTATCAATATTACCTTTCACTACTGATATCATGCTTGTTCCATGGCTAAATAATGTTTATCAGGTTTCTTCACTATAATGTTACTCTTCCCCACTCTTTCTATATTGAGCTCTTTGGAAGACAGTCTTTATGCACAGCTCAATCTTAAGAAGTAGAGAGTTTTGCTCCACTCTTCGAGGGCAGAAAATCTATGTAATTTTTTGGCATCCTTTTACATTGGAGATTGGTTTATCCTCCCTCATTTATTTATTGATACATGCAATTATTTGTATCCGAATAGGCCTGTGGATGTTTCCTTTATAGTGTTGGTTGTAATCCAGTAACTTTTTTTGGTGCTGCTTAAATTGTCTCAGTTTTGGCCATTGAATGATTTTCAGTTTTTGTTGTTGTTTTTTTTCCAATTTGTTCCCTGGTATACCTCCATCACTGTGATTATGTTGTTTTTGGAGACTTACTTGTTTTATGGCACTACAAGATGCTTGAGGCCTATCTTATACGTGTCCTTCCCCAGTATTATGATCAGTCATTTTTCCCTGGAGTCTTGAATTCTATTATTGGGAGTCAATAATCCTATTATTTAGGATTCAACCAATCCTATTATTGGAATGGTATTAGAAACCAAGATTCGGGCACTATTTGTTGCTATTGAGATAGTGTAGCTTCTAGACCCTTTCAGTTGACAGATCAAGGAAATATATGTGTGTATATCACGCACACACTCTCACACATATATATGTACACATATCTATATAAATATTTGCATAGTCATCCATCTGAATATAAATTAAACTAAGTATAATTCATACTAATGTCTCTATCCTTAGTCCAATATCAGATGAACAAATCTAGCTTTCTCTGCTTCCTTGTCGGTAATTTCACATTCAGCATCTTTTCCCCTAACCCCTTCAGTGAGGATGTTTTATACATCAGCAATAAAATTAGATACATCTGTCACAGTATGTATTCCATCCTGAGATTTCCCTAACCTCTGAATGTATTTTTGTTTTAATTTGCATACATTAAGATTCACTTTTATACTATAAAGTTCTATAGATTCTGAGAAATGCAGATTGCCCTGTATATATCATTGAAGTACTATGCAGAATACTTTCACTCTTACAAAGACTATAAGTGCTTCACCTGTTCAACTCCCTACACCCCAACTTCTGGCAATTACTGTTCTTTTTATTATTCTATAGCTTTGCCTTTTCCAGACTGTCTCATAAAGGAAATACAATATCTTGCGTTTTCACACCACTTATAAGTATTTATGATTCGTGTATACTTTTGCAGTGGCTTGACAGCTCATTCTTTTTCATTGCTGAATAATTATTCATTGTAAGAATGTACCACAATTTGTTCACCTAGTTACCTATTGAAGCATTATCCTGATTGTTTTCAGTTTTGGGCAATTATGAATAAAGCTGCTATAAATATTTATAGGAAAGCTTTTTGGTTGACTTACATTTTCAAATAAGTTGGATAAATATCTAAGGACTTCATTGCTGGATTATATGGTAAGATTATGTCTAGCTTTATACGAAATTGTAAAAATGTCTTCCAAAGTGATTTTACCATTCTGCATTGCCACTAGTAATGAACAAGTGTTTCTACTACTCTGCATCCTCGCCAGTAATTAATATTGTGTGTCTTGGATTTCTGCTATTCTAATAGATATGTAGTGGTGTCTTGCTGTAGTTTTACTTTACACAAGATAACCTTGATGTTTGCATAATATTCCCTTTTGTTGATATGAAATAAGACTAAAGTATTTAACTTGGTTTTATAGGTTGTTTATAATTTTATTTTTAAAAAATGTAAGTAATATTATGGTAAACGTTCTTCATATAAATCTGTGTGTATAATCCTGATGATGTCCTTAGAAATCATCATTTTCCTATTGTTTTTTAAAGAGTCTTTCATATATTTTGGGTGCCAGTCCTTTAGCCCAAATATATATTTTTTGCAAATATTTTGTCAGTCTAAGGTTTCCTTTTCAATCTCTTAAGCATATATTTTGCTGAAGAGAAGTTTTTAATTTAATGAAGTCCAATTTATCAAAATTTTTCATGGATTATGCTTTTGGTGTTGTATTAGCCATCATATTTTACTCACCCAGTCACCTGTCATTGGCATTTGAGTAGGGTTGGTTTCATATATTGCCATCATAAACAATTATACAAAAAAAAATCTGTATGCATACTTTATTTCTCATGTGTGTAAGTATATCTATAGGATAAACTTTCAAAAGCTGTTGATTTAATAGCTGATTAAAAATATTTTAACTTTTGATATACATTACCAAATTTTCCTTTCTAATATTTGAACCAACTCAAATTTTATCAACATCATATAGGATTGTCTGTTTTCCCACAGACATTGTCAAACTTTTAGATTTTATAGATAGTCAAAAATAAATGACCAAAACCATACTTTAGAGTTTATGAATAAATATGTGAATCTTGAGTTTCTCACCTAAAGAGAGTTTTTTATGTATTTTTATTCAATTGCTTTCATATGCATAAGAGAAAAGTCTTCTTATTTGAGCCAAATGTTTCACTGTCCTGCAAACATCTGCACTGTTTCAGGAATGCAGACCAAGTAAAAGTTAAAGAAATATCCAAGCCTGGGGGAAAGGTATTATGCTGTAAACATTGCTAAATGTGGGGAAAAAAAGGGGAAATTTAATTTACAAGTTAATTAAGCAAATTATTATTTTTTAAAAGCATCAGCAATATCAGACTTTACAAAAAAATTACCAAAGATAATGAAAGGTATGCAACTGACCAGAAATAAGATTGCTATCATTTTCCCAAAAAGTCCACATAACTAACAGATCATATTCACATTACAAGGCAGTTCTCAGAGATCATATTCTTTATCTATAAAATGTGGAAAATAACATAATAACATAACTGCTACTTAGGTAATAACTTACAAACCCACCTTATAAACTGTTAAACACCACAAAATGTGAGTTACTATGAGGAAACTATGAAGGAGGTAGCAGAGCTACTAAAGAAAAATTCTGATTAAGTCTAGATACTTTTCAAATTAGAACACAATTGAATAAAATGAAATAGGCAGCTATTTTGTAATGTTGTGTAAGAGGAAAGTAGATAAAGAAAATAGAAATTTATTGAATACCTACCATATACAAGACAGAGTGTTGATGACTTACATAGATTTTATTTAAACTTAAAAATAAACTGATACTTAGATAACACCTACATTAAACATATTTTTTAATGAAGGCTTAGCGTTATGAGCAGTAAAACACATATGTATTATGTAATCATGAGTTTTATAAGGAATTTAGATTCACAACACAGATCCTGCTGCTACCACCCTGTCAAATGCTTTAGCTGACACCACCTGTTGGAATGTACAGACCTGCAGTCTGGGAGCACTTCAACTCACCAGCACAGTGGGCTCCTAATCTTGAGAAGCCAGAAAACAAATTCAAGGCCTGATACAAGTTACCCAGAGTTAGAGCATGCAGTCCAAGAATTGGGAGTGGAGTCTTGACTCTAAAATTTTACACAAGTGAAGCCAGTTGACTTAATCCACCTTATATCACAATCAAATCCTCCAGAGCATAAATTGAATAAAAAATACCAAAAAATCCAAAGGGCAGCCACTTTAAAGATTGAAGGAACATCAGCTCCTAAAGACGAGAAAAAAGAAGCACAAGAACCCTTACAACACAAAAGTCAGAATGCTTCCATTCTTCCAAATGATGATACTACCTCTCCAGCAAGGGTTCTGAACTGGGCTAAGATGGCTGAAATGACAGAAATATAATTCAGAATATGGAAGGAATGAAGATAATTGAGATGCAGGAATACATTGAAACCTAATCCAAGAAAGCTAAGAATTATATTAAAATGATACAGGAGATAAAAGACAAAATAGCCAGTATAGACAAGAACATAACCAACATGATAGAGCTAAAAAACACACTACAATAATTTGATAATACAACTGCAATTATTAATAGCAGAATAGACCAAGAAGAAGAAAGAATTTCAGAACTTGAACACTGACCTTCTGAAATCAGGCATTCAGACAAAAATAGAGAAAAATGAATGAAATGGAATGAACAAAACCTCTGAGAAATATGGGATTATGGAAAGAGTCCAAATCTATCACTCACTGGTGTGTCCCGGAAAGAGATGGGGAGAATGGAAGCAAGTTGGAAAACATATCTTAGCATATCATACATGAGAATTTCCCCGACCTAACTAGAGAGGCCAACATTCAAATTCATGAAATGCAGAGATCCCCACAAAAAGGTCATTCCCGAGACATGTAATCATCAGATTATTCAAGGTCAAAATGAAAAAGAAAAATGTTAAAGATAGAAAGATCTGGTCACCTACAAAGGGGAGCTCATTAGCCTAAGAGTGGACCTCTCAGCAGAAACCATACAAGCCAGAAAAGACTGAGGACCAATATTCAACATTCTTAAAGAAAAGAAATTTCAACCAAAAATTTCATATTTGGCCAAACTAAGCTTCACAAGCAAAGGAGAAATATGATCTTTTTTAGATGAGCAAATGCTGAGAGAATTCATCACCACTTCACCTGCCTTATAAGAGCTCCTGAAAGCACTAAGTACGGAAAGGTACTTCCTTTCCGTATAAGTATACAGACTAGTGACGCTATAAAGCGAGCACACAAACAAGTCTGCATAATAACCAGTTAACATGATGACAGAACCTTGAATGTAAGTGGTCTAAATTCCCCTATTAAAAGGCACAGAGTGACAAGCTGGATAAAGAACCAACACCAATTGGTATGGTGTCTTCAAGAGAACCATCTTGAATGCAATGCCACCCATAGGCTCAAAATAAAAGGATGGAGAAAAACCTACCAAGCAAATGGAAAACAGAATAAAGCAGGAATTGTGGTACTAATTCTAGCAAAATACACATTAAACCAACAAAGATCAAAGAAGACAAAGAAGGTCATTACATGATGGTAAAGGGTTCAATTCCATAAGAAGACTTAACTATCCTAAATATATATACACCCAACACAGGAGCACACAAATTCATAAAGCAAGTTTTTGGAGACCTCCAAAGAGACTTAGACTCCTGCACAATAATAGTGATAGACTTCAACACCCCACTGACAGTATTAGGCAGATCATTGAGGCAAAAAAATTAACAAAGACATTTAGGTCCCAAACTCAGCATGGGATCACGTGGACCTGGCAGACATCTATAGAACTCTCCACCCCAAAACAGCAGAATATACATTCTTCTCATCGCCATAAGACACATATTCTAAAACTGATCACCTATTTGGAAGTAAAACACTCCTCAACAAATGCAAAATAACTGAAATTATAGCAAGCACTCTCTCAGACCACAGCACAATTAAAATAGAATTCAAGACTAAGGGAACAGCTCAAAATTATAAAATTACATGGAAATGGAATAACCTGCTCCCTGAATGACTTTTAAAATTAAGGCAGAAATTCTTTGAAACTAATGAGAGCTAAGATACAACATGGAAGATTCCTTGAGACACACCTAAGGAAGCATTAACAGGGAAATTTATAGCACTAAACATTCAGTAATCCCAATGAAAGCTGAAATGAAGGACTTTGAGAAAAAAAATAACATTCCAAAGATGAATCAATCCAGGAGTTGCTTTTTTGAAAAAAATTAATAAAACAGATTGACTGCTAGCTAGACTATGAAGGAAGAAAAGAGAGAAGATTCAAATAAACACAATTAAAACATAAAAGGGATGTTATACCACTGACTCCACAGAAATACAACCATCAGATAATATGATGAACACCTCTAGGTACCAAAGCAAAAAATCTAGAAAAAATGAATAATTTTTGCACACATACACCCTCCCAAGATGGGACCAGAAATAAATTGGATCCCTGAACAGAATAATAATGAGTTCCAAAATTAAATCAACAATAACTAGCCTACCAAACAAAAAGAGCCCAGAACAAGGTGGAATCCCAGACAACTTCTAACAGATATACAAAGAAGAGCTGGTACCATTCCTACTGAAACTATTCCAAAAAGCTAGGGAGTAGGGACTCCTTCCCAACTTGTTCTGTGAGGCCAGCATCATCCTGATACCAAATCCTGGCAGAGATACAAGAGAAAATGGAAAACTTCAGGCCAATATCCTTGATGAACACATCAATACAAAAATTCTCAACAAATACTTGCAAACAGAATCCATCAACACATCAAAAAGCGTATCCACCACGATCAAGTAGGTTTTATCCCTGGGATGCAAGATTGGTTCAACATATGCAAATCAATAAATGTGATTTATCAGATAAACAGAACTAAAGACAAAAACCACATGATTATCTCAATAGATGCAGGAAGTCTTCCAATAAAATTCAACACTACTGCATGTTAAAAACTCTCAATAAACTAGGTATGAAGAAACATACCTAAAAACATTGAGTAATCTATGGCAAACCCATAGCCAACATCATGCTGAATGAGCACAAGCTGGAAGCATTCACTTTGAAAACTGGCACAAGAGAAAGATGCCCTTTCTCACCACTCCTATTCAACATAGTATTGGAAGTCTTGCCAGAGGAGTCAAGCAAGATAAATAAAGGACATCCAGATAGAAAGAGAGGAAGTCAAACTATTTCTTTTTTTTTTTTAAATTTTTTTTTATTATTATTATACTTTAAGTTCTAGTGTACATGGGCATAACGTGCAGGTTTGTTACATATGTATACTTGTGCCATGTTGCTGTGCTGCACCCATGAACTCGTCAGCACCCATCAACTCGTCATTTACATCAGGTATAACTCCCAATGTAATCCCTCCCCCCTCCCCCCTCCCC
>NW_012098877.1:394117-426697 GCF_000951045.1 Mandrillus leucophaeus | reverse complement strand
CAACCTACAGAACGGGAGAAAATTATTGCAATCTACTCATCTGACAAAGGGCTAATATCCAGAACCTACAAAGAACTCAAACAAATTTACAAGAATAAAACAAACAACCCCATCAAAAAGTGGGCAAAGGATATGAACAGACATTTCTCAAAAGAAGACATTCATACAGCCAACAGAAGTTAAACTGTTTCTATTTGCAGGTGACGAGATTCTATATCTAGAGAAACCCATAGTCTCAGCTTCAAAGCTCCTTAGGCTGAACTTTAGCAATGTCTAAAGATACAAAATTAACATACAAAAATCACTAACATTCCTATACCCCAACAACAATCAAACTGAGAGCCAAATCAGGGATGCAATCCCACTCACAATTGCAAAAAAAAAAAAAGAAGAAGAAAATACCTAGATATACCACTCACTAGAGAGGTGAAAGATCTTTGCAATTATTGCTACAAACTACTGCTCAAAGAAATGACATACACAAATGGAAAAACATTCCAAACTCATGGGTAGGAAGAATCAACCTCATTAAAATGACCAAACTGCGCAAAGCAATTTACGGATTTAATGCTATTCCTATCAAAGTAGCAATGACCTTCTTCATAGAACCAGAAAAAAACTATATTGAAATTTATATGGAATCAAAAAAGAGCCTGAATAGCCAAGGCAATACTAAGCAAAAAGAACAAAGCTGGAGGTGTCACATTACCTGATTTCAAACTGCACTGCAAGGCTATAGTAACCAAAGCAACGTGGTACTGGTACAAAATCAGACACATAAACTAATGGAACATAATAAAGAATAAAGAACCCAGAAATAAGGTTAGACAGCTGCAACCATCTGACCTTCAACAAAGTTGACACAACCCATGGGGGAATAGCTGCCTATCCAATAGATGGTGCTGGAATAACTGGCTAGCCACATGAAGAAGATTGAATCTGGACGCTTCCTTACACCATATACCAAAATCAACTTAGTGGATTAAAGACTTCAATGTAAAACCCAACACTATGAAAACCTCAGAAGATAACGTAGGCAATACCAATATGGACATAGGAACATGCCAAGATTTCATGATGGAGATGCCAAAGGCAATGGGAACAAAAGCAAAAATTGACAAATGGGATGTAATTAAACTAAAGAGCTTCTGCATAGCAAAAGAAACTGTCAACAGAGTAAACAGACAACCTACAGAATGGGAGAAAAATTTTGCAAATTATGAATCTGACAAAGGTGTAATACCAAGAATCTATAATGAATTTAAACAAGAAAAGAAAATTTACAAAAAATAATAGACAAAGGACACTGAATAGACACTTTACAGAAGAAGGCATACATGTGGCCAACAAGCATATGAAAAAATCCTCATTATCACTGATCATTAGAGAAATGCAAATCAAAACCACAATGAGACACCATCTCACACCAGTCAGAATTACAATTATTAAAAAGTTAAAAACT
The DNA here is from genome assembly GCF_000951045.1 of Mandrillus leucophaeus. NCBI lineage: Eukaryota > Metazoa > Chordata > Mammalia > Primates > Cercopithecidae > Mandrillus > Mandrillus leucophaeus. Next base: position 425,235 of record NW_012098877.1, on the reverse strand, counting down.
AAGAGATACTAGTGAGGTAGTGGAGAAAAGGGAATGCTTATACAATGCTGGTGGAAATGTAAATTAGTTCAACCATTGTGGAAAGCAGCGTGACAATTCTTCAAAGATCGAAAAACAGAACTACCATTCAACACAGCAATCCCATTACTGGGTATGTACCCAAAGGAACATAAATCATTCTATCATAAAGACACATGTATGTGTATGTTCATTGCAGCCCTATTCACAATAGCTAAGACATGGAATAAACCTAACTGCCCACACCATTGGTAGGATGGATGAAGAAAATGTGGTACATATTGTGTATTGTGCAGCCATAAAAAGAATGAGATCATGTCCTTGCAGGAGCATGGATTGAACTAGAAGCCATTATCCTTATCAAATTAATGTAGGAACAGAAAAGCAAACACTGCATATTCTTATTATAAATGGTAACTAAATGATGAGAACACAAGAACGCAGAGAGGGGAACAGCAAACACTGGGGTCTACCAGAGAGTGGAGAGTAGGAAGAGGGAGAGGATCAGGAAAAATAACTAATTGGTAGTAGGCTTAACATTGGTAGTAGTGACTAAATCATCTACACAACAAACCCCCATGTCATGGGTTTACCTATATAACAGAATTGCCATTGTACCCCTGACCTTAAAATAAAGGTTAAAAAAAAAAAAAACCCTGAGGTTCAGATGTATTCAACTTATTCCACTTTTTCCATCTAGTGGATAGTGGAGGTAGAATGAGTACAGAACTGTCTCATTCTAAACTATATAGTCTTCTCAATACACTTAGCAAGAGTCGTTCGATATCTCCAAACGTGTTTCCTATTGGCATCACACCAAGTTTGAATGGTTGCAACTAATTATCTTTTAGGCTAAGCACTTAAAATTTTCTGTCAAAATTTATTCTTATTAAAATATGTTCAATTATTAATGCTTTTAATAATACAGTTATATTGAAGAAATTCATAGGTGGCTTACAACATGCTAGGTACTGAGGATTAAAGAATGGGGGCTCTTTTTCCTCAAATAATAAGTCTAGGTATTAAGTAGGAAAGATGCACCAAGAAACAAACAAACAAAAAACCTAGAGTTTGGACACATATCAAAGGTTGGATGAAAATCTAAGAAGTTTGGCTTTAGACTGCAGTGCAACACAGAGCTGCTGGAATTAGAAGCATTTGAGACAAGAGTCCTTTCTGTCGCTTTTTATGTTCACCATATAGATGATTTTCTGTCTCCTATATGTAGAGCTTACCCCCTTACAAGCACCAGTTATTGGTTCAGTGTTATTTCCTAGGACTGGGGAAAACCTATGAGATTAATCTTTCATGTTCCACCTTCTTCTAGGAATGATTCTTGCCTGGTGCTTTTTTAACCCTGTTATTTTGCTCAATGTTCAAACTTTCAATTAGAAAAAGTTATAATAAATTCCCTTCTGCTTAAGGCTTAACATTTTACTTTCCCCAGAAATATTTTATTTTCAGAAAGACCTGAAAAGACTTGGAGCAGAAGGTATTAATTTGTCACTGTACAGTGTAAGATGTGCTGAATCAGGTGCGGAAACAAGGTATTCGGGACTATCTCTGCCTCTCTTTCCATTTCTAGTCTCTGTTTTTTTCGATGTTAGATTCTTTCTTTCACAGATTATCCTGTGAAAGATCTCTCACCACAAGTCCAGTCTTATCTACTTCCTAAATTTTACTGTCTCCAAAAGAGAGAGACTGTCTCCCAATAATCATGTTAATCCCTGCAGAAGGACCCACATTGGATTTTCTTGAGTCACCTACTTGCCCATATCTTTGTGGTAGAGGTAGAGCCTCTTAAAGAGGATTTAAAAAGATATCAAGAGTGGCATACTCAAAACAGTGTCTCACAAGTGATCTGTTCAGGAAATGTTAATTCTCAGTATTAATTATATTTTGGATGAGAACCTCTATGGGTCACTTAGAGATAATCATAAAAGTTTAGAATAAGCAGAATCCAGAATCCACATAAGAGAGCAAGAAGTATAAATGATTACTAATTTTTGCTTCTTTTTTAATAAACAAAGCCCTCTTTTACCTAAAAAGCTTTAACATATTGATGGAAATAACTAAATAACAAAAACTAATAAGAAATTAGCAAATATGTTAAGAATGTATTAACCAAAAAAAAATTTCAGAAGGGTAGAAAATATACAATGTAAGGCAGGCTTAATTTACTCATAGTAAATATTTTAGGGTTTGCAGGCTATATTGGTCTCTTTCAAAACTATTCAGCTGTCATTGTACTGTGAAAGCAAGCATAGGCAATGCATACACAAATGACTGTGATTATGTTGTAATACACTATTTATAAAACAAGCAATAGGCTGGATATTGTCCTTGAGCCATAATTTGCTGACCCCTACTATAGACAGTGATGTTTCATATAAATATGGAGTTGTAGATTACTGAAAATGCTTCCACAGAACCTCAGTGTAGTGTTCATTTTTGCTTTTTGCAAATTATTCTATTTCCTTTGGGCCCCATGTTAGGTTTTATTTCTTTATTCCATTTGAAATAAGGCATGACCACTGTGTTTTGCTTTTGTTAATAACATGTGAACAAAAGTGTCATGTGTTCCTTCTGGGTCGAAACAGTAGAAGTCAGGGCGTTACTTGCCATGCCCTATTCACACTGCCTCAGTAAGTTTAGATGCATGTGCTGAGATTGGTCTTCAGAAATATATGTGATGAGTGGAGTCTCCTGATGTCCTACTATGGGCACATATTATGTATTGGAAATATAATTTTATTTTATTATTCCACTAGAATTATGAGGTTGCTTCTTTTTGCAGCATAATCTAGCCTCTTCTGAATGATACCTCCAGTTCCGTTGGCTCACAGGTTAAGAATCCCTGGTTTTACCTCAGTAAATGATTTCTTAATAGATTTTCTAGAGGGAAAGAAATGGATCTATATAATTAAAATTTTTTAGAGGACTGATCTAAACTGTTGCATGCAACAATTTGAACCAATTGGAACTAACTTGTGGAGGAATTTTTCAATGATACTGAGATACCATGTATCAGTCATTTCTTCCCTCATTTTTTTCAAGAAATATTCATTGAATGTATATTATGCCAGGCACTGCTCTAGGCACTAGGTATACACTAGTGAAAAAAAAATGTTTACTACAGTATTAGAGAGTAAAAGTTGTTAAGAAGAAATGAACATGCATTAGAAAATGGAAATTTATGGAAAGGGAATAATCTGAAGAATATTAAACCACCCAACTAAAGAGAAAACAGCAATGTGGATGGGCCTCCAGATGCTTGCAACCAGGAGCTCAAATGCTTAGGAAAAGGTCTCTCTCTTTTTTCTCTCTCTCTCTTTGTTTCTCTCTTCTCCACCCGCTTTGCTCCATGTCTCTCTCTTGCTCTCATTTCTTGTTTCCTTTTGTGTCAGCTGCACGTTCTTTCATTACAGGCCAGCTGCTTCACATGGCAGGCAATAGCTTCCAATAATTGCCAAGTCTTACTTCACTAAGGTTTGTGCCATCAGACAACGACACAATTTTTATTCTCAGTTTCAGTTTCAAAAACTCTGAGGAAAGATTTTGGTTGGTCCAGCTTGGGTTTGTTGACCATCTTTAAATTGACTGTGATTAATGGCTCAGATAAATAAGAACATGCCAGCCCTGACTCTGAAGCAGTGTACTGAGAGAGTCAGAGGTGAATTTCCTACAGACGAAGGTCAATATCATAAGTATCCACTAACATACTTTAATACATGCTGATATACTAACACATGTTAAACTGAATACGTCATTCATTACACAGTGAAGTTTTGTCTTAACTATAATTTTCCTAATAGTTAAAAAATTCTCATTAGATGATTTTCACATTTATGTCCTCAACATTTATGTCCTCACATTATGTGCTCCCTACTTGACAAGAGTGAAGATTCTGTTAACCTAAATGGGAAAAACCAGGCAAGCATTCTGCTCACAAAATTGTGCTTTAACAAAATATATTTCTAAATGGCTATGAGAATATTAGATTATGTGAGGGAGAACACTTCTCAGTTTCTTAAATCACACTTGCATAAGGAGTAGTGTCTATCTACAGGACTGTCCTGCCTGCACCTTAGGGTAATTTATCGACATAGAATTCAGTGTCTAATACTTTCTGGCATAGACACAATAATTTAAAAGCATGTATTGATGAAACTACTCATACAAGAAAACATTAATAACAAATCTCACAAATTATAACTGCTATTCAAGAAAATATAATCATTGACAAAAATAATTGTAAAGCATTGTTCATTTTCATTGCTAGGTCTTGGGATTATTAGTGAAATGAAAGAAGTTAAAACAAAAGCAACTCTTGAAAAGTAACTTCTGACTCAATCTCAGACTTATGCTTGAATGCGTGAGTGGAAGAAAAAACCGGTGAGCAATCATTGTGCAAATGTGGTGCTGCCTGCAGAAATGCTATATATACAAACCATGTCCCATGCTATGTATATTTGGGAGGGTGAAGGCAAAAGCCTAAGGAAATATTCCTTGGGAAGTTATATCAAGCCCAAGAGCAGACATCTGTCTGTTCTTTAAATCCTCACAAAAAGAAGGGAGTTTAGGCCTATATATGGAAATGGAATTCTCGATGGAGCTGGGTAAGTACAATCAATACTCATAATTAAGGGAGAGCATTTCAGACAGCTGCATCTAGTGTGACACAGTTCCTCGTGATCACAGAGCACTAAGGCAGCTGCCAAAGCTTCCTATTCCTTGAGGACAGGCAAATTTAGAAGCAGGCTATTATTGAATACGAGAGTAAGCTATATTTCTGAAATTCTTAAAAGCTTGAGGATGCTTTCACGAGGAAAAGACAATCCTTTGGAGAAGTTTTTGATAGTTGGGTAAAATAAATAGATAATTTTTGCTTGTTCACGTATATCGTAGCTTTTCTTAGTTGTAAACATCTTGGGAACATCATTAAGTGGTTGTATTAAGAAAGATAGTTATGCGCGGTGGCTCACGCTTGTAATCCCAGCACTTTGGGAGGCCGAGGCGGGCGGATCACAAGGTCAGGAGATCGAGACCATGGTGAAACCCCGTCTCTACTAAAAATAGAAAAAATTAGCGGGGTGCAGTGGCGGGCGCCTGTAGTCCCAGCTACTCGGGAGGCTGAGGCAGGAGAATGGCATGAACCTGGGAGGCGCAGCTTGCAGTGAGCCGAGATTGCGCCACTGCACTCCAGCCTGGGCGACAGAGCGAGACTCCATCTCAAAAAAAAAAAAAAAAAAAGAAAGATAGTTATGTGTTAATTTTACAAAGGAAAAGAAGAGCAATAAGATGGGATTTTGGAGGGTCATAAGGCTGAAAGACACATCAGCAGCTGGGAAATGGAGGCTCCTAGGTTAGAACAGACACAATTTTTGTTTATTGTAGTGGTGATTAAAGAAACACACTAAATTTGAGACCTGCTTGGGCAACAACAAGCCGAAACCCCATTTCTACTAAAAATACAAAAATTAGCAGGGCATGGTGGTATACACCTATAATCCCAGCTACTATGGAAGCTGAGGCAGGAGAATGGCTTGAACTCGGGAGGTGGAGGTTGCAGTGAGCCGAGATTGTGCCACTGCACTCCAGCCAGGGTGATAGAGCAAGACTCTCTCTCAAAAAATAAATAAATAGATAAATAAATAAATAAAATAAAATATTTTAAAAAGAGAGACACTGAGTAATAGGGGATTGTAATTTGACAAATAGAACCTGAGAAACTACAAAATATCTCCTCTGACCCTCCCACATGTAAACTTGTTTCCCAACCACCTGAATAAGTAACAGTCTATTTGAGATGTCTTATAGATTCTGGGCATTCTGAAATACATGATCCAGTAGATGGAAAAGGAATGGACCATCACACAAATTATTTTTAACTAAGATTTTCTGTTGTTTCTTATTTAGAAGTATCTTTACAATCCTTTTCAAAGCAATGTTGTTTCTCCTTATTCATTTTTACCTCTTACTCATCTTATTTTTTGTTTTAAATTGGCCATGCAATGTGAAGGGAAAGAAGAGATAGGAAACTTTGATTTGCATCTCAACTCCCTTACACATTTATTTACTTGAATGTGGAAAACTCAATTTACTTTCTGGATCCATTTTCCTATCGAAAGAAAGGAGGATTTAGATGATGAATAATAACATGTCATATGGTACTAAGATTATGATATAATTGGGGTTAAAAAGAAAAACAAAGCTGTATGTTCTGAGTTTCATTAGGATACTAATATATGTTTAGATGAACAAAAAATGCTTTAGTTTGTTAACTAGGTAATATAAATTCAGCATTTTGTCAAAGATAAAATTAAAAGTCTACCACCAAGGTAGTACAGGGATAAGAACAGCCTCCTGCCATAAACAGCTATAAAAATAAGCATAATGTAGAAAATAGTTTCATAACTTAGACACAGGATATATGACTCTGTAATTTCCAAAAAAAGTGAAATAAATGGCATGTGCCACTCCATTTCCCTAGCTTTATTCCCAGTGACAATTTCTTGCCATTGGTACAGGGAAGTGGTGCCCATAAAAAGCACAATAGCCTGAAGATTACAGGAGAAAGGGAGTGGAATTTGGACCTGCTTAGTTGGTAGTTTTGGTGTTTCAAGAAATTGGTCCATTTCATTTTAGTTGTCAAATGTTTTGGGCATGCAGTTGTTCATATTCTTTTATTATTATTTTGATGTCCATGAGTATTAGTAATAAACCTTTTTAAAAATTTTCTGATATTGCTAATTTGTGTTGTTGGTCTTTTTATCAAAGTTAGTTTGGCTAGAATTTTATCAATTTTATTGATCTTTTCAAATAATCAGATTTTCTTTTGTTTTTTATTTTCAATTTTATTGATTTCTACTCAAATTTGTATTATTTATTTTTGCTGCTGCTTTTCTCTCTCTCTCTTTTTTTTTTTTTTTTTTTTTTTGAGATGGCGTCTCGCTCTATCACCCAGGCTGGAGTGCAGTAGCTGGATCTCGGCTCACTGCAACCTCTGCCTCCTGGGTTCAAGCGATTCTTCTGTCTCAGCCTCCCAAGTAGCTGGGATTACTGGCTCCTTTCTAGATTTTCTATTTTTCCTTGTTTTACTGCAGTTTGAATACAATATGTGTAAATGTAAAATTTTTGGTATTTTATGCTGGTTCTCTGACCTTTCTAGATTTGAGTTTCATATCCATCATTTATTTATGGAAAATTATCAATTGTTACTAATTTAATATTTTTTCAGCACTGTTCTCATTTCTGTTACTACTAATCCAATTTTGCATATTTTACACCTTTTGAAATTGACCAACAGGTCTCAGTTGTTCTGTTTTGTTTCAAATGCGCTGATTTTTTCCTTTGGCCTGCTCATCTACTGTTGAGCTTAAGGAGTAAATTCTTCAGTTTTGTCACAATGTTTTTTATTTATTCTTAGAATTTCCATCTTCCTGTTGATATCACCCATCTGTTGTTGCACCTGTCTACTTTTTCCATTAAAATCTTTAACATGTTAATCATCATTATTATTTTACATGCCCTGTCTGATAACTCCAAATCTGTGTCATATCTCAGTCAAGTTCCTATGCTGACTTTGTCTCCTCAGACTGTCTTTTTCTTGCCTTTCAGCATGCCTTGTCATTCTTGATTGAGATCTGGGCATGCCATATTAGGCTAAGGAACTGAGGTGGAGTCTTTTACTGTGAGTCTTTTGATTAATTTGGTTAGAAGATGGTCTGTGTTTAATGTTTGCTATAGCTGTGACAGAGGCTTCAAATTATTAGAGTTCTTCAAATTGTTTTTGTGTTTATACGTCTTGTCATCTTGAGAATTCCTAAGTCGAGTTTGCATCTTAGAGTTCTTTCAGTTGTACTCCCCTTTTGTTATACTAGAGCCCTGTTGAGGTGGTGATTAGATATGGAAGCGGAAATATGCTATAATCACATAATTAAATCTCAGGCTTTTAGTAGGCCTGTGTGTCTGGGTTATAATCTTCACAAACAAGTTTTTTAATAAAATTTTATTATGTATTTATTTTAGTAAAATACACATAACATAGAACTTACCATCTTACCCATTTTATGTGTATAGTTCAGTAGCATTAAAATATAATGTTCTCTAACCATCATCACCATCTATCTTCATAATTCTTTCTTCTTCTAAAACTGAAACTTTGTACCCATTAAACAGTAAATCCCCCCCTACCCTGCCATTCTCCTGGCCCTTAGAACCAACATTCTACTTTCTGTCTTTATGGTTTTGATTAATTGTATCATATAAGTAGAATAATACAGTATTTGTGTGTGTCTGTGTGTGTGTGTCTGGCTTATTTCACTTAATGTAATATCTGTAGGGTTCATCCAGGTTGTAGCATATTTCAGAATTTCCTTCCTTTTAAAATCTAAGTAATATTTCATCGTATATATATCTGACATTTTACTTATCTGTTCATCTGTTGACAGGCACTTGGGCTGCTTCCACATTTTAGTTATCGTGAATAATATTGCTATGAAATGGGTATACAATCATCTCTTTGAGATTTTGTTTTCCCTTCTTCTGTGATATATCTAGAAATGGAATTTCTGCATCATATAATAGTTTTTGAGGAACTATCACACTGTTTTCCACCATAGTTTTATCATTTTACTTTCCTACCTACATTGCACAAGGGTTCCAGTTTCCAAGCATTCTGACCAACGTTTGTTATCCTCTATTTGTTTTCTTGGTTTTTTTTTTTTTTTTTTTAACAGCCATTCTAGTGGGTATGAGGTGGTATCTCTTGTAGTTTGATTTGAATTTCCATAACTATTAGTGATGTTGAGCATTTTTTCATGTACTTATTAGCCATTTATATATCTTCGTTGGAGAAATGCCTATTCCGGTCTTTTGACCATTTTTTGAATCATATTTTTTTGTACTTGAGTTTAAGGAATTTCATGTATTTTCCAGACATCAATCTCTTATCAGATATATGATTTGCAAATATTTCTCTCATTTTGTGGATTACTTTTTTATTCTGTTAGTACTGTCTTTTGATGCATAAAGGTCTGTGGGTATGATGGAGGAGAAGGAAAGCACTCTATAATACTTTGATTAAGTCTCAGTCTTTCAGTGGGCCAAAGTCCCTGAATTATAATCTTCACAGATGTTTCTTAGCATATTACCCACCCCCCGACCACCCCCATTTTCATGCTGCTATTAAAGACATACCCAAGATTGGATAATTTATAAAGCAAAGATGTTTCATTGACTCAGTTCAGCATAGCTGGGAAGGCCTCAGGAAGCTTACAATCATGGTGGAAGGGGAACCAAAGAGGTCCTTCTTCACATAGTGGCAGGAAGAGAAGTGATAGCAAAGTGGGGGAAAATCCCCTTAACACCATCAGATCTGGTGATAACTCACTATCATGAGAACAGCATGGAGGAAACTGCCCATATAATTCAATTACCTCCCAATGGGTCCCTCCCACCTCAAGTGGGGATTATGAGAACTACAATTCACGATCACATTTGGGTGGATACCCAGCCAAACCATCTCATTCTGACCCTGACCCATCCCAAATCTCATGTCCTCACATTTCAAAACACATTCATGTCTTCCCAAAAGTCCCCTAAGGATTTAACTCATTCCAGCATTAACTCAAAAGTCCACAGTCCAAAGTCTCATCTGAGACAAGGCAAATCCCTTCTGCCTATGAGCCTGTAAAATCAAAAGCAAGTTAGTTACTTCGTAGGTAAAATGGGGATATAGAAGTTGGGTAAATACCCTCATTTAAAATGGGAGAAAATGGCCAATATGAAGAGGCTATAGACCCCATGCAAGTCTGAAATCCAATAGGGCAGTCATTAAAACTTAAAGTTCCAAATGATCTTCTTTGACTCCAGGTCTCACATCCAGGTCACACTGATGTGAGAGGTAGGCTCCCATGATCTTGTGCAGCTCTGTCTCTGTGGCTTTGCAGGGTACAGCCCCGCTCCTGGCTGTTTTATGGGCCAGTGTCTGCCATTTTTCCAGGCACATGCACACAGGGCAAGCTGTTGGTGGATCTGCCATTCTGAGGTCTGGAGGACAGTGGCCCTCTTCTCACAGCTCCATAAGGCAGCGCCCCAATGGGGACTCTGTGTGGGGGCTCCTATCCCACAATTACCTTCTGCACTGCCCTAGCAGAGGTTCTCCATGAGCGACTCGCCCCTACAGCACACCTCTGCCTGGACCTTCAGGCATTTCCATACATCCTCAGAAATCTAGGCAGAGGTTCCAAACCTCAATTCTTGACTTCTGTGTACGTGTAGGCTCAATACCACATAGATACTGCCAAGGCTTAGGCCTTACACCCTCTGAAGGCCTGGTCTGAGCTGTATGTTGGCCCCTTTTAGCCATGACGGGAGTGGTTGGGATGCAGGGCACGAAGTCCTAAGACTACACAGCAGGGGGCCCTGGGCCCAACTCAGGAAACCATGTATTCCTCCTATGCCTTTGGGCCTGTGGTGGGAGGGACTGCCATGAGAATCTCTGACATGCCCTGAAGACATTTTCCCCATTGTCTTTGTGATTAACATTTGACCCCTTGTTATGCAAATTTCTGCAACTGGCTTGAATTTCTCCCCAGAAAATGGGTTTTTCTATTCTATCACATTGTCAGACTACAAATTTTCCAAACTTTTATGCTCTGCTTCCTCTTGAATGCTTTGCTGCTTAGAAATTTCTTCTGCCATATACCTTAAATCATCACTCTCAAGTTCAAAGTTCCACAGATTTCTAGGGTAGGGGCAAAATACGACCAGTCTCTTTGCTCAAACATAGCAAGAATCACCTTTGTTTCAGTTCCCAATAAGTTTCTCATCTCCATCTGAGACCAGCTCAGCCTGGACTTCATTGTCCATATCACTATCAGCATTTTGATCAAAGCCATTCAATAAGTCTCTAGAAAGTTCCAAACTTTCTCACATCTTTATGTCTTCTTCTGTGACCTCTAAACTGTCCCAACCTCTGCCTGTTGCCCAGCTCCAAAGTCAATTCCACATTTCAGGTATCTTTACAGCAGCACCCCACTCCTACTACCCAGTATCAATGTTCTGTATTAGTCTGTTTTCATGAAAATAGCATAGAGGTAACTGCTCCTATGATTCAATTACCTCCCACTGGGCCCCTCCCACAACACATGGGGATTATGGGAACTACACTTCAAGATGAAATTTGGGTGGGGACACAGCCAAACCATATCAGATGAGAAAGACTGCTGATGTCTTATTGGAAACAATCCAATATAGAGGATAGTGGAACAATATCTTCGAAGTACTAAAAAGAAAAAAATCAATCTGAAATTGCATATTGGTAATATGTCTTTCAAAAATGAAGGTCAAAAATACAAAACAGAAAAACATTACCACCTGCATACATTCACTACAAGTAACAGTAAAGTAAATTTTTTAGGCAGAATGAAAATTATAGCAGAAATCTGAGTCCATACCGAGGAATGAAGAGCACCAGAAATGGTATGTCAGAAAATATAAAATAACATTCTTCCTAATTTTAATCTTTAAAAGATATTTTATAATTTAATAGACAATTTATTGAGGATTTTACACATATGTAAAAATAAAATTTATGAAAAGTGTAAGGCAAAGGTTGGGCAGAATGGATGAAAGTACACTGTTTTCCAGTTTCTATACTCCATGTAAAGTGGTGTAATATCATTTGAAGGTAGACTATAATGAGTTAAAGTTTTTAACAATAAACTTCAAATCAGTAACATAAATAACAAAAGAAAGTTATATCTAATAAGCCAATAACAACAATAAAATGAAATTATAAATTTCACCACAGTTTGCACTTTGGGAGGCTGAGGAGGGCGGATCATGAGGTCAGGAGATTGAGACCATCTTGGCTAACATGGTGAAACCCTGTCTCTACTAAAAATACAAAAAAATTATCTGGGCGTGGTAGCAGGCGCCTGTAGTCCCAGCTACTCAGGAAGCTGAGCCAGAAGAATGGCATGAACCCAAGAGGCGGAGCTTGCAGTGAGCCGAGATTGTACCACTGCACTCCAGCCTCGGTGACAGAGAGAGACTCTGTTTAAAAAAAAAAAAAAAAAATCACAGTTTTCTCTAAGAGGACAAAGAATATGAAGAGAATGAAGTAAACTTGTCTTTATTTTCAGACAACATTATTTTCTATGTAGAACACTCTATAGAATCTACAAAATAAAACTTCTAGAATTAATAAGTAAATGCAGCATAGTTGCAGTGTACAAGGTCATTATTAAAAATAACAGTACATTTTTATTTTAAAAAGAAGCAATATAGGTGATATTTAAAACTTTTAAATTCTTTAAAAACATAATATACTTAGGCATAAATTTAACAAAAAATATTAAATATTTATATAGAGACAAATGTAAAACATTGATTAAAAAATTAAAGAAAAGATAAATAAGCAGAGAGATACTTGATAATCATGGACTGGAAAGGTTAATATTTTAACATGCAAATTCTCTCAAGACTGATCTATACACTCAAGGCAATCCTAATAAAAATCTCAGATGGAGTTTTTGTAGAAATTGACAAGCTGGCTCTAAATTTTATATCAAAATGCAGAGACCTAGGTTAATCTAACCCAATTTGCAAAGAAGAACAAAGTAGGAAAACTCACACTCCTTGATTTAAAAACTACTAATGAAGCTATAGTAATCAAAAACGTGTGGTGTTGGTATAAAGGTAGAAAATTTGATCAATGAAGCACAATAGAGAATCCAGTAAGAGGCTCACACACACATGTTAAATTGATGTTCATTGATGTCCCATGCAATCCAATAGGCAAAGTATAATCTATCCATCCTCCGTCCCGAACTTCATTCCTTACCTCAAATCATATATACAGATAAACTGGAGATGACCCTAAATGCAAGAACTAAAATAATAAAACTTTTAGAAGAAAATATAAATTATTTTGGATTCAATGAAGATTATAAAGTGTGATTAAAAAACACAAACTATGCAAAAATCCAAATGTCTTAATATCTGAATATTTTCCAGTGATGGAAAAAGTTGGAATTATTTATTTAAGCATTAGAACATAGGCTGGGCACAGTGGTTCATGCCTGTAATCCCAGCACTTTGGGAGGTTGAGGCAGACAGATAGCCTGAAGTCAGGAGATTGAGAACAACCTGGTCAACATTGTGAAACCCCATCTCTACTAAAAATACAATAATTATCCAGATGTTGAGGTACACACCTGTAGTCCCAGCTACTCAGAAGGCTGAGGCAGGAGAATCGCTTGAACTTGGGAGGTGGAGGTTGCACTGAGCTGAGGTTGTACCACTGCACTCCAGCCTGGTCAATGGAGTGAGACTCCATCTAAATAAATAAATAAACAAACAAACATACATGAACAAATAAATTGGACATCATCAAAATTAAAATTTTTAGACCTTCAAAATAAAACACCTGACTTCAAAAGAATATTTTCAAATCATATATCTGACAAAAGATTCATATCTGAAATAAATAAACTCTCATAATTTATTAATAACAATTAAAAAGATGCCAGTTTTTAAAATGAGCACAATATGTAAGAAGCTATAAGAATGAGAAATAAATGCAAGGAAATTTGCTCAATCTCATTAGTCATGAGAGAAATGCAAATTTAACTGCAAGGATATCTTAACCCCACTTGAATGACAAAATTGGCCAACAAACAAAAAACTGTCTGCATTAGCATTGGTAAATATACGGAGGAACTGGGATTTTCTTATCCTTCTGGTGGAAATGTAAAATCATGTAGTAAGCTTGAAAAAATTAGAAATATTTATTAACTCTCAACCTTTTATAAAAATGTTGATAGCGGCTTTATTTGCAAACGACACAGATATCCACCAATAGGTAAACAGATTTCACAGTGATCACCACTAACTATGAAACTGCATTATAATTCAAAAGTTTTGGCTAAAAATATTTCACTAAGATTAATTTTATCAATGAAAAGAGACGTGCTAGGAAATATTGGATACCATTCTTTTCCACACTGTAGTGTTTCTTACCAATGGGAAGGGTTTAGAAGTTTAGCTGACTTGTAAATATTCTCTTAAAATGTGAAAATGATTCCAAGGTATTAAATATGTAATTAGACTTCATATGTGCTGCGTGAATTTATATGGGCAGATTTTTTCTCAGAGAATATTCTCTTTATTATTCAAAGGTGTATTTTACCGTTTTCGGTTTTCTCAAATCTTTTCAGTCACTTATATGAGGTCTAATGTGTGTGTGTGTGTGCGTGCATGTGTGTCTGTCTATGTGTGTGTACATATGTGTGCATACATATTTATAATATTTTTTATATATTAGAATACTTTTAAAATATTAAGAGGAGAATATATTTGAATGCAGTAGAATTTATTCTGTAAAAATGTATTTGTAAATTACTTTGGAAAACAAAAAAGCCTACATTAAAAAGAGTAAAGTGTAACGTCCTCACCCTTACCACTTAGAAGAGAAGGAAATAGGGAGATTATGGTAAAATACTTCAGTATAACATACATACATAGAAACATACACACATATACACATGCACAGGACTAGTTTAATGAAGGCAATTCTCAGTGATAACCATCCACAGAAAGTGAGCCAAGGTTGATTAATAATATTTGAATTGGTCACAGAAAAAGATTTGGCCATATTTTCATAGGCCACACTGTTTTGTAAGAGATTATACTGTAGTTACAGGAAATGTTAAAAGACTGCATCAAAGAATATCGAATTTTTAAAAATTCTCCCGAGGGAAGAAGTTCTAAAAATGTCATAACTTCTGAAAATTACTAAAAGTTGTTATAATTGCTACAGAATTTTTGTGACTTCCTACCTTCCCCTGATCTTAAACAGATATTTTTTAGTATTTTAAAATGTGTATCAACTGAGAAGAAAGGATCCTGTTCTGTCCTTCTTTCCAAGAGCCCAGGTCATAAGTGGCAAAAAAACCTTTAGTTTGGAAGTCAATATTTACAAAACGTAGTCTTCATTATTTTCCCTTTCCTCAGATAGGAGTCTCTCATGGAGTTTTGACTGGAAACAAAAAAATAAACAAACAGGGTTGGAAGGTTATATTTTCTTCTGACATCAGGTCTTACTCTGGATATAAGATTGGCCTTGGAGCCTAAGTTAAAATCACATTTGTTTTTCAAATGAGGAATTGATGTTAAATTATTGCATCTTGAGTAACAGAGAAGAATACATAAACACAAATATACACACAAATACATAATTTATTTGCTTGATTTTTGTCTAAAATGACTCACAAGTTGAGGATGAAAGATGATGCAAGGCTGAGGTAGATTGTTTGGGAAGGCACATGTTTAAACCAATGAGCTACTTGCTAAATAACACTGGGAAAACAGTCATGTTTGGGAGATTTCAGAGGAGACTTGGTCTTCACTCATTGTGGTTTATTAGGTAAGGTGACCATATACTTTATTTTTCATTGAGACAGTTAAGTGTTCCAAAGAAACAGGAGGTGTGGTAACTCTATTAGTGGAGTCAATCCAAGAAACTATGAGATAACACTTTTAAAAACCAAGAATTTAAAGATTATTGTAAATTTATCTCAGATTCAAATTCTGGCCCTACCTCATAAAACAATATGGCTTTAGACAAATTTACTTAGCTTATCTGAACCTCTGCTTTTCATTTGTTAAATGGTGATCATAGTCTTATCTTCAAGCATGACTGTAAGAATTAAATAAATGAAGAATGTAAGGCTCTTCTTAGCAGAGAACCAGGAGCATTAGCAAGCATACAATAAAAGTTGCTTTTTGTCATTTGTGTTTCAAAGTAAGCCAGCTCAAACAGATGCTATTCTTTGAAGCTTTACATTCTGAAGTTTTCTTTTATTGAGAATTAATACTGTGCTTCCTTCCTCTGAGTCTTTAGAATATATTGCTTATACCTCTGTGCTAGCCAAAAATATATTATATTCTGTCTCAGGCTGTCACTGATTTTGTAATTGTCTATTTTGTACAGAATGTTGAGCCCTAAGGTCATATTATATCTATCTTTTTACCCCACACAGGGTTCATCCCTGTGCCTTGCATCGAGTAAGTATTCAATGATTGCTGAAAGCATTGCATTTAATTGATCATATTCCCATGGATTTAACAGCCCTTTATGTTTTTCCCCTAATTTCTAGGCAGTCATTGGCTTTCCAAAAGAACTTGCATTCTCTTGATGATTAATTCAGTATTTTTTAAAGTATGGTGATTTCAAAAAAATATTCTAAAAGCAAATGTGCATTTTATGACTAAACACAATTGACCTTGATATAAAAATAAATACACTGAAGCAGAGATGTGAATGTCCAAAGGAAAACTCAGAATTGAAGCTAATTAAACATTCTGCCCTGTAGCCATAAACACTAATAAGTGAGTATTGCTCAGCTTCTTAAATCCTGAAGCTGACCATTGATCCCTCTTGGGTAGTATGAGTCTAGGATTTGGTATTGCTGCCAAGCGATGGTATACTCAGGAAAAATGGTATACTCAGGAATGTTATTCTTCCAAGCAGACTGGGCTTTTTCATTTATTTATTCACTCAATCAGTAAACAGTTATTGGGAACTCACTCTGTGCCAAGGATACAAAGGGATACAAAAATGAATAAGATACAGTTCTTCATCTCAAAGCCTAAAGGAGAAAGATAGTAATGAATAAGCAGTTACAACATGGTATGGTGAGTACTGAGATAGAGCTCCATATAGAGTGAACAGCTAAGGATGGCTCCTAACTCAGAGATGTAGGATAGATCTGTGTTTCAGAAGGGCTAGATGTAAGGTGAATTATGAAAATGATTCATTAAAAAATTCTAGAAGCAAAGCAGGTTTTTTTTTTCCATTCTGATGAAAACGATACAAAGTATTAAAATGATTAAATAACATACCCAATCAACTGGTTAGTAGGGCTACGATTTAGTTTTATGTACTGATTTTAAATTTCAGATTTTTACATGTTATGTGTTTTCTATTACAGTGAATACACATTTGCAGTTAAAGAATACTTTTAAATTAGGTTAGTTCAGCAATCTGAGACTGTATAAAAAATGTGGTACTCAATGGGATACTATTCATTCATATTGAAGAATCAAGTTCTGAAACGTGCAACAGCATGGATGGAGCTTAACACATTACATGCAGTAAAAAAAGCCAAATGCAAAAGATCACCTGTTTCATGATCACATGATTAGTTTCCTAGGGCTACCATAAGTAAGTTTACAAACTGAGTGGCTTGAAACAATAATTTATTATCTCATGGTTCTGGAGCCTAGAAGTCTGAGATCAGTGTTCCGTCTGAAACCCTAGAGGAGAATCCTTCCTTGCGTCTTTCTAGTTTCTGGCAATTTGCCAGCAATTCTTGGCAGCCCTTGGCTTGCAGCTGCGACACTTTGATCTGCTCCCATTGTCACATGGCATTCTGTCCATATATATGTCTCTTCTCTTCTTGATAAGGACAAAAGTTATATTGGATCAAGAGTCATATTCCACTATGACCTCATCTTAACTAGTTATATCTGCAAGAGCCCTGTTTCCAAAGAAGTGTACATTATTGGGGATTAGAACTTCAATATATCTTTTTGTGGGGACACAATTCAAGCCAAGGCATTCATTTGTATGAAATATCCGGGATAGGTAAATACAGCATAGAAGCAGAAAATGGATTAGTGGTGACCAAGGCTCAGGGCTAGAGGGAATGGAGAGCAACTGCTTAATGGATATGGGGTTTTCTTCTGAGATGATGAAACAGCTTTGGAGACAATTTATAATGCTTGTGCAACATTTTCAATATACTAAATGTCATTTAATTGTACACAGTAAAATGGTTAAAATAATATTTTGTAACGTGTAATTTACCACAATGGAAAATTAAAAAAAAAAAGATGTTAGATCAAGTTATTCTGTTCTTTGATAACATTTTTATTCATTTATTTTTATTTTATTTTATTTTGAGACAGAGTCTCACTCTGTCACCCAGGCTGGAGTGCAGTGGTGTGATCTTGGCTTACTGTAACCTCTGCCTCCTGGGTTCAAGCGATTCTCCTGCCTCCCCTTCTGAGTAGCTGGGACTGCAAGTGCCCGCTACCATGGCTGGCTAATTTTTGTATTTTAATAGAGACAGAGTTTCACAGTGTTGGCCAGACTGGTCTGGAACTCCTGACCTCAAGTGATCATCCCGCCTCGACTCCCCAAAGTGCTGGGATGACAGGCATAAGCCACCACAGTTGGCCTCATTTTAAACATATATACCTTCCATTTTTATTACTCCACTCATTTTAGTACCCCCATCCCTGCTACTAGTCAGCACGTTGCCTTTTGCTGTAGTGCTCTTATCTTTTGTCCTTGAAGTCTTCTCTACTCCAGATGTTAATTTTTCTCATTTAACACAAATTAGTCTAAAATCTTTGTTCCTTTAAATTTCTACTCTCAAGTTTTATTCCGTGTGCTCATGGCTGAAAAGGGCAGTGCTGTTTTTCTTCCGGCTACCGGCAACTCTCCCCTATTCTTCTCCTCTTGTAGTTGGAGAATTTAACACTTTCACATAAAAGGTAGTCAATGGCAAGAATTTCTTATCCCTGAAATGAAAGCACATGGCCATTTTTCTGCATATTGACTTTTGGTTCTCCCTACTCTGTTTTATTTCCTTTTGCTCTGGAAACTCACGCACACTGGTGGAGGCCAATCCTGCTGGACCATGAATCGTGGCAGTAAGCAGCTGGAGAATAAATTAGAAAGGAGGAGCCAGGCCGGAGTTTGTTTGAAAACAACTCTAGTGTGAAAAATGACCTTAATGCGATAATGTATGTAATAGGAGTTAAATCCTCCTTGCTTTCAAGGACAGCTTCTGCTAAACTCCTTTAATTCAGGTATTTTGCTTTCCTTATTTCTAAATCTTTAGCTGAGCAAGCAAGTAATGGACACACAGTACATTTATAGTAATAGTAGTAGTAGGTTGGTGCAAAAGTAATTGCAATTACCAACATAGTAGTAGTAGTAGTAGTAGTAGTAGTAGTAGTAGTAGTAATAGTTAAAGTTGGGGAGTGTAACTTATTTCTCCCTAGTCTGATACATCTATGTGAAAGAATTTTGACTTGCAATATACTCCCAGGGATTTGTTGAGTGAAATTCATTGGTACACATTTCAGAGGTATTTTATTAAACTGTGGAAATCATTGAGAATTCATTATCTTTGTTCTTTCCTATCTTCTCCAGATTAGTATGACTGCATTGCCAGGTAAGGGGATAGGCTCTGTAGACTGAGACTTTCCATGATTGTGCTTTCAAGTTACACACTTGCAGGGGCTGGGGAATAATGTTAGTAAGCCTTTTTGTCTCCAGGTCAAAGATACATTTTCTTTTTCTAGCCTATCAAAACTAAAGCTAACATTTTCTTCCTACTTATTTTGTTTAAACTGATTCCAAAGTAGAGAGGTGCCAAGGGAGGAAGGGATAAGTATTAACATTCTATTACTCCAGTTAGTGTTTATTGCACCTTTGTTACCTGTCAGTCATTGTGCTGATTTCTTTATTTGAAACATCTCATTCAATTTTCACAACCCTAGACTTAACCTAGAGACAAAGTGAAAAGAATTTCCTCTTTCTGCTTTAACAATTCCTTTCAGCCCTCAACTTAGGTTTTAATAGTTTCTTTCCTGTATCAAAGATACTAATTAATATGACCCTACTTCACCTGGAGACACATAGGATCGTAGAATAAAATCACCTCAGGATCACACCAATCTCAATATTTCTCAGACAAGAAAAGCCTTAAAGAACTAGATTACACAGGACACCTCAGAGGAAAGTCCAGGCTTACTAAAAACACAGATGGTCACCAAGAATATGAATTCATGCTTATTATCCCACTAACTTCCCCGTGAAGAGATTCATGCTGACTAAATATAAGTTATTTGCTAATTTTAATTATTCAAAGTAATTCTTTTTCAAGGCACACTTATTCCAAAACCTCTCTTGACCTGCTTTCTGTAAGACGGGTAAGTTTTATTTGCCTTGATATTATGAGTGCCCACTACAACATTGTTCCTGAATAAGTAATAGCACGTACGTATATTCTTATACACTAGAGAAGCTTCAGAATTGTCTAAAGATTTTTAAAATGCCTTTATATAAAAAGCAGGCGAAACAGCACTTTCACTACTACACAAATATCCAAGTTCTTTTTTTTTTTCTTTTGAGACGGAGTCTCACTCTGTCGCCCAGGCTGGAGTGCAGTGGTGGGATCTCGGCTCACTGCAAGCTCCGCCTCTCGAGTTCACGCCATTCTCCCACCCCAGCCTCCCGAGTAGCTGGGAGTACAGGCGCCCACCACCATGCCTGGCTAATTTTTTGTATTTTTAGTAGAAATGGGGTTTTACCATGTTAGCTAGGATGGTCTCAATCTCCTGACCTCGTGATCCACCTGCCTTGGCCTCCCAAAGTGCTGGGATTACAGGCGTGAGCCACCGCGCTCAGCCCCAAGTTCTTAAAACATGTGCTTCAGAAAGAAGGCATCACTACAACTCCAGCTGAAATGTCTGTATCCAGTGCCATGATATCATGCTTGTGTTAAGAACACAGACATGTGAAAATTCACATCTCCTTACAGGGAAACAAAGGAACAACTGTGGGAGAAAAATCAGGGAGATGCCCCTGATAATGAACCACAGCCAAAAACCTGCTGGGGACTAGTTGATCAGTATCATTTACCTTCATATAGCCCCCACTTTGTCCACCCATCAAACAATTCACACTGAACTCCTAGGGAACCCTGAAGGAGCATTTGGCTCAAGGTGAATACATCTGTGTAGATTGCCTTGTGGGTGATTTTTATTGATTTGTCTTCCTTGTCTCCCCTCATACTGAGAACTGACAAATCACAACATCACTTTGGCTTTGACAGACAAGTTTAAATTGGAGTTTTCTTAAAAAAAAAGAAGAGAAAGGAGAGTGGCACTACCTTGAGAACAGGTTTAACAAAGCAGTAAAGAGACAAAAGGAGAGTGGGGGTGGTGGTGTTCCTCTGACTCGGGAGTCATTGGTATGTGTGGGGGTCATTATAAGCTTACATGCTCATTATACAATTGTTAACATGTGAAATCAGCTGTGTTTTGATGAATAACATATGCTACCAGGGAATTCAAAGTCTCAGGAAGGAAGGTAATTCCTGCCAGCTGCATAACATCAGTGCTTACTCTTTGGAATAGCACCAATATGCTCTTTTCCATTTGCATCAAAATGCACAAAGAGAAGGGCAGTTGTTTCCAAGAGCCGAAATTGGCATTTTGGTGATCTTGGCTCAAGGTCATAAGAGAGCCATTTTGGTAGCCTCCTAGTCTATCAGTAACTGCCAAGACCTCCCAGTATACTTGTGATACAGAGCCAAATAGGGCAACAAGCTAGTTGTCTGGTCAGAAGGAAAGGGAACATTCCTATGCTGTTTCTTTTATGTTTTCTTTTTTTCCACAGTGGTGCAGAGCAACTTGGAACACTAGAGGGAGTTCTGATTTTGTTCAAAGTCCTGTTCTCATTTTTAAATTAAGTCATTGCATACTTTTTAAAATCAACTTTATTTCATTTTATTTATATTCATTTATTTATTACAGAGATGGGGCTCATCTACATTGCCCAGGCAGGTCTCAAACTCTTGGCCTCAAGCGCTTCTCCCACCTTGTCCTCCCAAAGTGTTGGGATTACAGGTGTGAGCCACCATGCCCAGCCTCTACTTACCTTAAATGACACAACGTTTTTCATTGCAGGTTACTAATTCTTAGGGAAATTGTTTTTTTTCCATTGAGAAAATGAGTAAAGCTTTCACTTTCATTTTGTGGAATAAGTCAAAGTACAGACTTCAAGCTTTAAAAACACTGATTGAGATGGATGTATATTGAGCCCTTTTGTCTACTCAGCTTGGAACATTCTCGGCCTCTTGATATACACAATTATTCCAAGTTCAATGTACTTATGTGTGTGCATGTATACATATGTATATATATGAATAATAAGTCTATACCAAGTACTTGAATTTTTTCATATTTCCAGAATTGGAGCAGCAAGTGAAAAGGTTAGAAATATGCCAGAAGTCTAGAACTGTTATTTCATCCAGAAAAGAAGAAAACATGAATTATATGCTTTTCTCTCTAAAGGTGTTGAGCGAAACCACATTGTGAATTATCCAAGTAATAGTAATCCCACAAAAATGAGTTTAATTGTTTAAATAGCATTTTACTTAGCTCTTGGTTATACATATACACATATGGAAATGTAAGCTGGGTTTTGATAGCATACTGTGAAGTCCAAACTTGTTTTAATTGACTAATGGCCAATAATGGATGAGTAAAAAGGACAGACATTCTTAAATAACATGTTAGTACTGTTATATGTTTATTTGCCCTAACTAAACAATTTCAAGGGAAGCATCTTTATGGGGGGAAAAAAAAAAAAGCTATAGTATATTTTCAGTTTATACTCATCTTTAAAATACAGTTATTAATTGCTTTCAATTATTTTCATTTATTTTAGTTCTAGAACAGACATGGAACTCTGAATGTTAAGATTTAGTTTTGTTCTGTATGAATTTAGAGTATATAAGTTTTAGTCCGCAAATGCAAACATGCAAGAAATGTCATATTATTTTATGTTAATTATATTGAATCTCACTCCAAGCCCTATTTCTAGGTAATAAGAAATTCCAACACAATTATTATTACAACCATTCCCTTACCACAAGCTGTGTGAAAGATTCTGTGGTGTTTGGTATACAACTCCACAGAAGTCGTATTTACTCCAGGTAGGAGTGAAACATTTGGCATAAAACATTTGGGAAGCTCTCTGGTCTCAGACCCACACTGTTCTGATAAGATGTCAACTGCATGCAGCTGTATGATCTGTTGAAATAAGAGAGCTCTGTATTTTTCTGTGGTTGAAGAATATTTTTGAGCTGTGGTACCTCCCAATTACATCTTTCAATCCCCTAGAGCTGCCACCTTTTCCTAAAGTACTGCAGATAATTGAGTCACGTGGCCCAATCCCTTTCAAACCCAAGATCTTGCATTTATTTTACCATCTTTCAGCCTTAGGCCCATTGCAGCCACTATTTCTTCTTTAAAGTACTCATCCATCTTGTTTCCCAAGAGAAACTTCTTGCCCCAGGAGCTCAGACTTTCTGAAAACTAAATCCAGGAAATAAAGTTGTCTGCAAACAACTTCAGCTTTCATTTTTGTAACAGAAATCTTTCCTGAGTGAGGAAGAACAAAGACTTCTAGCTTCTCTCTTGAAATAAGGATTGGGGTCAGGCACGATAGCTCACGCCTGTAATCCCAGCACTTTGGGAGGCCGAGGCAGGTGGATCACGAGGTCAGGAGTTCAAGACCAGCCTGGCCAGCATGGTGAAACCTCATCTCTAAAAATATTGGCCAGGCAAGGTGGTGGTGGGTGCCTGTAATCTCAGCTACTTGGGAGGCTGAGGCAGAGAATTGCTTGAACCTGGGAGGCGGAGGTTGCAGTGAGTCGAGATCACGCCACTGCACTCCAGCCTGGGTGACAGAGCGAGACTCTGTCACAAAGAAGAAAAAAAGAAAAGAAATAAGGATTAGAAGAATATTTTTAAAATAATATGCAAAGTAACATCTTAATATATGACCCTGCCACATCTGTCTTTGTGTTTTCTGAAATTTCCACAATAAACATGCATTATTTTCTTAATTAGGAAAATATTTTTATGAAGTATACTTACATTCAAATTATTGTAACTAGATGTGTTTAAGCAAATAATGTAATGAAAAGGATTTTTTTTCCAGAGGAGGGACTAATGAACTACATGATCTTTGCACTTTTTAAACCCTGCATGATGCTGTTTTCCAATCCCACTAAGTTTTAATAATATTAGTTGCTTATATATTATTAGAAATAGGCAATCATTTGTATCTCATTTTGTAAAAGTTTCAAGTCTTGAAAGCATATAAAATTTCTTCATTTTTTTAAGTATCAAATTTGATTTCCACCTGTCAGGATACTTTTGAAATAAAAGCGACCAATCAGCATTCTAACATCCAGGTATCTAGTAAAAGTAGGAGTTCATTTGCAGTTCTTGAAGTCGACTCTGATCTTTAATGGCCTGTATGGCTAAAACACCAACCATGCAGAGATGTGTGCCATAATTCCTTAAGATACAAATAACCACCCTGATTCTGGGGTGCAAATCCAAATTTCCCCAGGTTGAATGGGATGATCATTAGATATGTTTCTCCATCCAAATTTATATTTAATAGATGGGTCAAGGAGAACATATTTTTCCGGTTTACTAATGGATTTGTTGAATTGGTTACCACCTCTTCTTATCACTAATAACTCAGCCAATTTTTGGAGCAATGAAATGCCAACAAAAAGAGACCCTTTTGATGCAAATTATAAGTTTCCAGATACAGTTGGTCCTCCATCTCTATAGATACCACATCTATGGATTCAACCCACTGTGGATTAAAAATATTTTAAAGAATTTTGTTTCCACTGAACATGTGCAGACTTTTTTTGGTCATTATTCACTAAACAATACAGAAGAACTATTGATGTAGCATTTACATTTTGTTAAGTATTATAAGCAATTTAGAGATGATTCAGAGATTTTAAGTATATGATTTAAAGAGGTGGCGGCATAGCTTATATGTAAATACTACACCATTTTATATCAAGGACGTGAACATTCATGGATTTTGGTATCCGTGGGAGGTCCTCAAACCAATCCCCCTTGAATATTGAGGAACAACTATATAGTCCATCTCTTTTCAAGGTCTTTAGTTTGTTTTAAGAAGTTTGCTGACCCAGATAAGTGGAAGATCCTCATAATGTGGAAGCACTGTTCCATATTAAGAAGAACAATTCTAACAGAGAATTGTTCAATTGTTTGAACTGAATGAGTGTCCTAGAAATAAAGCTTACTCAAATATTTGAAGAATGGGCACTTCGTGTTTCTTCTGGCTGCTAGGTTACAAACATCTTTAAGACCAGCTTCTTTTGCATTTGGACCATATCTCTTTTGTATTTTGACTTTTGATGTCTCTACCTTAGTTAGGTTAGAATAAAATATTGGTCACTTTTTGGTAGATCAGCAATATCCGAGAGAACTGTCTGTGGGGAAAGAACCGTGCTATTTTATATAGTAGCCACTACCCACATATGTTTAGTAGACACTTGAATTTTGGCTAGTGTGAGTGCTGGAGGGTCTGAATTTAAACTTAAATAGAAATAGCTATATGCAGCTACAATATTGGATAACACCGTGCTAGACTCATTAAATCTGTCTTTGCAGAGGTTTAATTAAACAGTTTATTCTTTATTAAATTAAATAAAGACCTTGAAAAGAGATTCTATACTGATGAGGTCTGAAACTCCAAGAAGACGTTCAAAAACATATTTTTTGATTGAATATGCTTACCTGACAAGGATGAAAACTCAAAAATAGATATGTATTTCAGTCATTGGTAACCCTTAATCATTAAATTATATCTAAAGACCTGTATTGTTTCCCTGTTTCTCATGTAGGTAAAAACTAGATATTGTCTACCCTTTCCCTCTCAAACAAAAGAGATTTAAGTAGAACTATGAATAGAATTCCTACCAAGTCTAAGTCAGAATTACATAGGAGGAGGCATCTACATGACCGAAAGGCAGGATAGGTGTAGATCTATGCTCAGATAAGACTGCATGGAAAGCATCGGTGGAGACGATGCCAAAATAAATGATGCAAAGACCAGGATTGTGGTACATGGACAGGAATAGTACTACTGAGATAAAAATAATACTAGTGGTAGCAAATATTTATTTGCAGAAATTACGGTGGCAGGGCCCTGTGCTTAACATTCAAGTACTTAACATGAATAATTATAGTTTCTCTGTCTCTCTCTCTCTCTCTCACACACACACACACACACACACACAGACACACACAAATGAAGCAAGTGCCAATAAAATCACCGTTCTGTAGAGATTAAATGTCCTATGCCAGGGGTCTCCAGCCCCTGGTCAGTGGACCAGTGCCGGTCAGTGTCCTGTTAGGAACTGGGCCACACAGCAGGAGGTGAACAGGAGGTAAGTAGGCACTACCACCAGAGCTGCACCTCTTGTCAGATCAGCAGTAGCATTAGATTCTCATAGGAGCGCAAACACTATTGTGAACTGTGCATGGGAAAGATCGAGGTTAAGCCCTCCTTATGAGAATCTAACTAATACCTGATAATCTCAGGTGGAACAGTTTCATCCTGAAGTGAAACAGTTTCATCCCAAAACCATCCCCCTCACCCACCTGGCCCCCTGTGCCAAAAGGGTTGGGGAGTGCTGTCCTACACTATTCAATGAATAGACAAAAAACAGACTGGATAGAGGTGGGATTAAGGGAGCTACAGTAATAAATGGAAGGTGTGTAAAAAACCATCAGCAAATGAGCACAGAGAGATTTGAAGTAAAAACCAGAGTAGTAGGTGTAGCAAAGGAATGCCCTATTGATGCAAGTCATAATTTCAGAGTGTACCAACAACTCCATCTTGACAAGATATCTAATGAAAAAGATAGTTCTTCTGGTATCAGCCAATCCACAAGGAGGTACTCTGTCAATTTCTACAACCCCCAAACTTCCTTCTATACCAGGAAGACAGTCTTGACTTACCAAGGCTTTATATGAAGTATTACTGACTGTTTAAACCAGCTACTCAGTTTGTTCAGAAAAGTAGTGGAAGAGCTGTCATTTGAATCATTAGTTTGTAAGTTGCCTTGAGATGATCTAATATTTAACTTTTTAAAAACTAATGTGTGTTTAAAGGTTTAATGCCAGTTAAATTAATTCTCTTTCTACTAACTCTGTCTTTAATATATTATATAACAACCAGATAGTCTATTAACTTCAAATGAAAGAATTGGAAACAAATATTTTAAGAGAAAAATCACCAAAGCAAGTTTTGATCGGCAGTTATATAATCTGAAGCAGTGATTATTAAAATGCAGTGGGGCTGACAGAGCAAGGCAGAGGAGATGTTACTTCCCTCCTATCTCCCCAACATACATGTACAGATTTTGTTACACCTTCCCTTGACAACCCTGAATTAAGAATTGTCAGAAAACCACTAACAGAGTACTTCGTGCTTATGGGGAATTCCAAAGATTTGAATTCCTCCATTCCTCAGTCTATGGAAATGTGTATTCTGTAATATCTCCAATCACTGGTATGTCAAAGTACACTGATTTCAGTGCTTATTTTTAAAATAAAAATGTAAAAAACAGAAGAAAAAAACCTTCTAGTTCAGATTCAGAACTCTTGAAAACAGGTTATTTTGAAAGAGAACTCCGTGGGTGGCTTTAAGTTCTTATTTTTGCACTCAGAACACAGCTGTCACTCGTAACAAAATTAAAGAGAGTAAAGTCCTGCTGTAGTTGGCTATTTAGTTCACAGTCAGGAGGCAGCTTTTCACAGTGTATTCCCCAGTGACTTGTCTAATCTAGTTTAAAATGACTGAAATGATAAAGGCAGAACACTTTTACTAAGAAGCTATTAAATAACCTAAAATAACTTAATTGTTCCAATAATATCACCAGATTCATCATTTGATGCAAAGAAAGGGTGTATATTTAGTTTGTAAATGTACTTTTAAAAAGCATATAGTACTTTGGTAATCCCAAGAGTCAACACAGAAATTATTACTCTAGGTGAAATAGAACTAATTTGGGGATTTAGCATTAGAAATTAAAAAAAAAAAAAAAAAAAACGCTTAAGACAGAAAATGTTTTGACAATGAGAAGAGACAATTATTATCATAGGAAGAATTACTGGCTGCTTAATTCCAGCCTTCATATTTGTTTAATGCCAGTCTTCACAGTCTTCGTAGACTAGTTATACATTAGCAAGGGTGACTCCAGACAAAATTTCTAAGCAGATGAAGGTATTCTCCACAAAGATTCTTTGATTTTCTCTTCTTTATCCTCTTCCTTCTGTTGGCCCAGTGATTTCTTCTACAACTGTGCCACATGTAACACCATGTTTGTAAACCCTACCCCATGTCAGAATCCCTTGGATTCCAGAAATTTATTGCTTTTTCTTCAACAGCACTTTTCCCTGATTCTTTAAATCTCAGCTCTCCCTTTAGTCACACCATCAGATATTTGCTCCCTATCAGATGACTAATGAGTAATCTCATAAACAAATTAATGTTTTAAATAAAATTAATCTCAACATATATGTTTTCTCCCTTTTATAAGATACCCACAATTTAACAAACTCTTTATGATAAAAGGGAGTGGCAGTACAATGTCAGTACAGCAGATTCCACCAGGAAAATGTATAATATTATAATAATTCACTTGAAAATAAAGGTTTTACATCAAAATATTTTACCCATGAAATCAATTTTATAAATTTTAGTTAGGTGACTAGTTTGCCTATATAAGCCTAATTAACCAATAGTACTTTTGTGTATCATTATATTGTGTTCCTTTGTTGCTAAGAGAAGACATTTTCACTTTCAGATGAGATTCCATGAGTACTGAAGTGAGCAAGTGAATCATTTTCTCAGTTTATGATCTAGTCTTGAGAAGAGAACCTATCTTATGCAAGGAAAACTTTTATGACCTCTCCACGTTTGTGGTTATATTATTAAGAAGAGTGGTAAGGGAATTTTAGTGCCAAATAAGATAAAATGGACTGGGGTAGAAGGTGGCGAAAAGGTATTGTAGTTGAGAGAATAGTGAAGCACCAGTTCTAATGAATATACATAATATAATAATAATAATGAGATTTCTGTTTATATAGTGTTTGAAAATTTTACAGTGTTCATTCTGTCCACCCAGAGAATGGAAATCTAAATTTATCCTCAACTAAATGTTTTCTGCATGTTCCAATTTCAAATAGTTGCCCAGGTGCCACTTATATATAAAGTAGGTTAATAGTTTCCATATGCACTTCTGCTTTTACAAATAACATGAGACAGACTAAAATACCTTTCTCTCTCTCTCACACCCTCACTCTTTCTCTCTACCTTTCTTCTCTCTCTTTTTCTCTCCTCTCTCTTTTTTTTCCCCTACGATCAGCTTTATTTGGCTTATTCTGCACAAAAGCAGGCTGACGTCATTTGAAATTAAGGTCTAAAATTTGATGAATATTCTAAATGAAACAAGTTTTAATTTCTTAATAAGTGATACAATATACTTTAGAAAGTTGATTATAGACTTTTAAATAAACACATGCTTCTTAAGGATGAATGTCTTTCTCTTATATTTTATTTATATTTTGTCTTTGAATTATACAATTGTAGAAAAATGTAAATTTTGGTCGGTAATATATGGAATTTGCTTTGTACTATGTATTTTCTTTGGATTGGCTTATTAAACTATTAAAATGAAAAAATGTGTAGACAAAATACAGTTGAAAATGATTATTCTAAATAGTTTAGTTTAGAGTGGTCCTGCAATGCTTTTAGTGGTTATTGTCAGTAAAGAGACTCTCCTACTGTTAAAACTTTATGAATTATTGATGCTTTTATTAGTTGAAAAATTCTAATTGGCTACATAAAAAGTAAATTACATTGTCCTAGTGAATGTGTCAGTCTAGAGATAGGCATCTGAGAGAGGCTTATCTATGAATAAAGTTATCAAGAGTGATGTGGGAGCCCTTCATTTAACATGATACAAGGTAATATATACCAAATTAAGATGCAAATTACTTTCTTTAAATGATTAGTTAGTTAGTAATAATTACAGGCTATGAAACCTGTAACAGTGTTTTCAGTTAGCAATATTTTGGTAGAGATTTTGATTTATAGAGTTCAGAAGTCTCATTTACAGTAGTTCACATTCCCTGCTTATTTTATGTATGGCTTTTCCAACTCATTACAGAGAGACAATAGAGAAGAAATAAGGGCATCATTTAATTTTTAAAATATTTCTTCTTAACAGTGCTTTAGCTGCATCCCAGAGATTCTGGTACACTGTATTTTTGTTCTCATTAGTTTCAAATAACTTCTTGATTTTTGCCTTAGTTTCATTATTTACCCAAGAGTTATTCAGGAGTAGATTGTTCAAATTCCATGTAGTTGAATGGTTTTGACTAAATTTCTTAGTCTTGGGTTCTAATTTGATTGTGTAGTGGACCAAGAGACTCTTATGATTTCAGTTCTTTTGCATTTACTGTGGAGTGTTTTACTTCCAATTATGTGATCAATTTTAGAATAAGTGCCGTATGGTGATGAGAAGAATGTATATACTGTTGTTTTTGGGTGGAGAGTTCTGTAGATATCTATCAGGTCCACTTGATCCACAGCTGAGCTCAAGTCCTGAATGTCTTTGTTAGTTTTCTGTCTTGATGATATGTTTGATATCTTTAGTGGGGAACATACCTCAAAATAATAAGAGCCATATATGACAAACCCACAGCCAATATCATACTGACTAGGCAAAAGCTGGAAACATTCCCCTTGAAAACCAGCATTAGACAAGGTTGCCCTCACTCAGCAATCCCACTCAACGTAGTATCGGGAGTCTGGCCATGACAATCGGGCAGGAGAAAGAAAGAAAGAGCATTCAAATAGGAAGAGAGGAAGTCAAACTATCTTTGTTTCCAGATAACATGATGTTATATCTAGAAAACCACATCATCTCAGCCTGAAAGTTTCTTAAACCAATAAGCAACTTCAGCAACATCTCAGGATACAAAATCAATGTGCAAAAATTGCTAGCATTCCTATAAACCAACAACAGGCAAACCAAGAACCAAATCAGGAACACAATCCCATTCACAATTGCCACAAAACATCCCTAGAAATACAGCTAACAAGAAATGTGAAGGACCTCTTCAAGGAGAACTACAAACCACTGCTCAAATCATAGATGACACACATAAATGGAAAAACATTCCATGCCCATGGGTAGGCAGAATCAACTTCATTAAAATGGCTATATGACTCAAAGCAATTTATAGGTTCAATGCAATTTCCATTAAACTAGCATTGAAATTCTTCACAGAATTAAAAAAAAAAAACAAACTATTATAAAATTTATGTGAAACCAAAAAAAGAGCACAAATAGTCAAGGCAATTGTAA
>NW_012098877.1:391910-393612 GCF_000951045.1 Mandrillus leucophaeus | reverse complement strand
AAAAAGAAAAGAAAACCTAGGCAATACCATTCAGGATATAGGTGCAGGCAAATATTTCATGACAAACACACACACACACACAAAAATTGCAGCAAAAGCAAAGATTGACAAATGGGATCTAACTAAACTAAAGAGCTTCTGCACAGCAAAAGAAACTATCAACAGAATATGCAGACAACCTACAGAATGGGATAAAAGTTTTGCAATCTATGCATCTAGCAAAGATGTAATATCCAGCATCTATAAGGAACTTAAACAAATTTACAAGAAAAATGACCTCATTAAAAAGTGGGCAAAGAACATGAACAGATACTTCTCAAAAGAGGACATACATGCAGCCAACAAACATGAAAAAATCTTCACATCACTGATGATTAGAGAAATGCAAATCAAAACCACAAGACATACCATCTCACGCCAGTCAGAATGACAATTATTAAAAAGTCAAAAAAACAACAGATGCTGGTGAGGTTGTATAGAAAAAAAAATGTGTGTATACTGTTGGTGGGAGTGTAAATTAGTTTAACCATTCTGGAAGACAGTGTGGTGACTCCTTAAAGACTTAAAAATAGCATTTGACACAATAATTCCATTAGTGGGTATATCCCCAAAGGAATATGAATCAGTCTATTTTAAAGGCACATTCCCGCGTATGTTCATTGCAGCACTACTCACAACAGCAAAGACATGGAATCAATCTAAATACCTATCAATGATAGACTGGATAAAGAAAATGTGCATATGCACCATGAAATACCATGCATCCATAACAAGGAATGAGATAATGTGCTTTGCAGGGATGGCTGGAGCTGGAAGCCATCATCCTTAGCAAACTAATGCAGGGACAGAAAACCAAAGACTGCATGCTCTAACTTATAAGTGGGAGCTAAATTTTGAGAACACATGGACACATAAAGGGGAACAACACACTCTGGGACCTGTCAGAGGGCAGAGAGTGGGAGGAGAGGGGGAAGAGGAAGAAGAGCTAGTGGATGCTGGACTTAATACCTAGGTGATGGGTTGATCTGTACAGCCAACCACATGGCACACTTACCCATGCACATCCTGCACACATACCCCAGAATGTAAAATAAAAGTTGGAAATAAAAAAGAAGATTTCTTAAATTGTTATTGTTTCTGCTTTAAATTGTCTCTTTGATCTTCCTTTATTTATTTATTTATTTATTTATGTTTGTTTGTTTGTTTGTGTGTTTGTAAAATAAAGACCCAGTAGTGAAATGATTTTATGTATTTTCAGTGTCTGGGTAACAGCATAAGACAGTAAAAGGTTTTGTCGTTGGCAGTCACTGGGTGCAGGCAAGCAGTGAAGCGGCCCACTGCAGATCTCTACTTCCCTCTGCTTGTATTGTTGCAATGTGCATTTATAAAGAAATTTTTGCTTCACATTTTAATTTGTAATACTTGCAAAGAAAGTAACAAATGCAAGTTTCTGATCATGTGGAGTTAAGTGTGATGGCTCTTTATTAAGTGGTTCATTTGCCTGTAGACACCCAAGGGAAACCCTGTGTTAACATAAAATCTTTGCAGTCTAACAGATCTTTTAGCAGTTGAGTATCTTTCAGCAGCATTTTATTTCCTTCCTTCCTTCCTTCCTTCCTTCCTTCCTTCCTTCCATCCTTTCTTTTCTTTTTTCTTTTCTTTTCTTTTCTTTTCTTTTCTTTTCTTTTCTTTTCTTTTCTTT
>NW_012098877.1:386407-387145 GCF_000951045.1 Mandrillus leucophaeus | reverse complement strand
ATTGAAATTCTTCACAGAATTAAAAAAAAAAAACAAACTATTATAAAATTTATGTGAAACCAAAAAAAGAGCACAAATAGTCAAGGCAATTGTAAGAAAAAAAAAAAAAAAAAAAAAGGAAAGCTGGAGACTTCATGCTACCCAACTTCAAACTATACTACAAGGCTACCTACCGTAACTAAAACAGCATGGTACTGGTACAAAACCATACACATAGACCAGTGAAAAAGAATAGAAAACCCAGAAAAATAAGACCACACAGCTACAACCATTTGATCTTTGACAAATGTTACAAAGTAAATAAATAAATGAATAGAAACAAGCAATGGGGAAAGTTTTCCCTAGTAATAAATGGTGCTGGGAGAACTGGCTAGCCATATGAAGAAAATTGAAAATGTACCCCTTCCTTACACCATATACAAAAATCAACTAAAAAATTGTTTAGAGACTTAAATGTAAGACCCAAAACTATAATAACCTTAGAAGAAAACCTAGGTGCTCTCTCTCTCTCTCTCTCTGTCTCTCTCTCTCTCTTTCTGTCTCTCGCTTGCTCACTCTCACTCTCACTATTTCTCTCTCTTTGAGGCATTTGTTTGGAAAAAATTGTGGAGATGCCCAAGAACCTGGGATAATTCTTTACTTTTTTTGAAATAAAGGAAAGGAAATTCAGACTCCAAAAAAAAAAAAAAAAAAGAAAAAGAAAAGAAAACCTAGGCAATACCATTCAGGATATAGGTG
>NW_012098877.1:234464-384771 GCF_000951045.1 Mandrillus leucophaeus | reverse complement strand
TTCTTTTCTTTCTTTCTTTCTTTCTTTCTTTCTTTCTTTCTTTCTTTCTTTCTTTCTTTCTTTCTTTCTTTCTTTCTTTCTTTCTTTCCTCAGACACTGTTAACTATGAAGATATTATCTAGCAGTCATAAGTTGGGGTTAACACAAATAAAATGTAAAAAAGAGGAAAAATATAAAAGAAAGAAACTAATATAAATAATACTATCATTCAAAAAAACTGATTTTCTAGTATTTGCTCTGCTGCTAAATGTGTGACCATGAGCAGGTCAGGAAACTCCAATAATTTAACATGGTGATCCACATAATGAGATGTTCTGAGATAATAGATGAAATTGTGTATGCATAATATAAAAATACTGAATAGGTTTACTGAGGGCATAGCAAGGTAACATAGATAAATTGTTCCCTTGATAATAGCAACCAAATATTTTTAACCAGCATATCATGCACCTCCTTTAAAATAGTTAAAAACTTAAATATTTAGAAATACTCCTAGTCATTTAATTTCTCTTCAAAGCTCTAATGACTCCCATATCATTCAAGACACTTTGCTATGGCCTCTAAGTCCCGCATGGTCTGACTCTTGAAGCCTTTTTCACCCCCTCACTACTTTTATGACTTCGACTCCTACAACTCTCTCCCTGACACCTGTGTGCCAGCCACATCTCCATGCCTCGCTCTTGTATTCCCCTCAAATTTCTGATCAAATACCTTGTTACTAGAGAAAACTTTTCAAATCACTTTATGTAAAATAGCACTCCATCCATCTCTCTTAATCTTCCTTAACCTCTCTTTATTCGTTATTAAAGTTTGGAGTCACTTTCCTTGGACTGGAAGATTTGTCACTTAATAATTCCCAACTTGATCAAGTTATTTAATCTTTCTGTGCCTTACTTTCCTCATCTCTAAAATGAAAATACTAATAGTACCTTTCTTATAGATGAATTAAAAATAATAGTATTTAAAAATATTAATTATATTTGGCATATAGTATTACTATTATTTTTATTACTATAATCATTATTATTGTTCATAGCATTTACTTCAAACTGACATATATATTTTTGTTTGTATATTTCACCCATTAGAAATATAAGTCCATGGGACTATTTGGATTTGCTCATTGAACAATTCCCTGTGTCTCTAATAGTATCTTGTATTTAGTGGGCACTCTGTTGGATCAAATCTGTTGGATTAATATCTGTTGGATAAATATCTGTTGGATTAAAAAAAATGGAGGTGACTGTATTGGATACACTTTGCTTCGTTTATAGGTTAGTCCCAGAACTAGTGTTATACTTGATAAAAGTAAGTTTTCTGCTTGATTATAACAAGGACCACAAAAAGAGACATTTTTATGACGTTTGCTATTCACCAGGAGAATTTCTTCAAAGTACACTGGAAGTGAATACACAAAAATCATGAGTGCAGCAAAACACTTTCATAAAATCATACAGAAGGTTCTGATGTGGAATGTAGCATTTTGAATAGCTGATTGTAAAGAATCTTCTCCAAGTGTCAATGTTACCCTGAAAGTTCCAGGGCAGAGCTGACTTTATTATAGTAACTTTGAGCTTTCTACCTGTAGCAAGTCCCTGAGTTACAGGCCAACCTGGAAATACAGAAGGAATCCCATAATAAAAATAAGCTTGCTAGTGTTCAATGCTTTTCTTATGAGTTTTGTCTGAATCCATTATGGACTAAAGGAAGTGAAGGAATGTCAAAGCTAGCAAGGTCCAGGCTACAGCAGCAAATAATTGATTAAATAGTTGTATTCTTCCTGCGTTCCCCTTATTCTTCCCTGAGGTAGCTTTATGACACACCCTAGCCCATCACTCCTGTGTTTACCCACAGTAGTCACTTTGTTTTTCTATCTCTATACAGGCAAAGGGGTATTTTAGTTTGTTTGTCTATATTATCAGCAGACTATAAAGTTTTATGTAAGTTTTCTGAATGTGTTACGTCGTTGTTGTGCTGTCATTGCCACAATCTCCCTCTGCCTCAAATGCATCTGTAACTACACTGTATCTTCCTAGCCCTTTTCCTGTGACCTATTTTCTTTTTCATAGTAGCTGATAGTTCCAAATAATAATTTGAACCTCCTGCCAATTTGGGCACAATATTAGTACTGATGAAGGCGGAGTCAACTGCACATACTGAGATGTCTGCATCCCAGGGGGACCAGAGACTCAAAACCATCCATGCACCCTTTTGTAACCATGCACAGATTCCAGTAAACAGTGCTCCCAGAGTGAGAAACTCTCATTTGATCTGGGTTTCTCCATCTTACTAAATTTGTTTCCTCAGCATAATCATTGGAAAAAGAGGAGAATTAATTAAATTTCAGTAGGATTCTCTCTTATGCAAGCTTCTGCACCCTTATCTCAAAAGTCAAGGAACTGATTTTCATGTGCTGTTTCTAGTTTCGAATACATGATAATAATACCCTATGGAACTATACCATCCAGTTAAATGCAATGGCATTTAACACCTAATGAATTCATGAAGAGAAGTTACAAATCAAATTACTGTTCATTATGTTTTTTCTTTCTCAAAGGGAATTTTAATGATTTCCACCTGTATCTTTGAAAGGACTTAAAATCTAATTTATAGCTGTGCACATTAGAATTAAAGTTATATGGATATCTTTTATTTTCTAAAATGACATTAAATATTTAAAAAAGTATGTGTGTCTCAGGTGCCTGTAGTCTCCCTGAAGATAGCCCACAATTTACCTTCTTTCTAGTAGGAAATAGGTTTTACTTGATCTCTGAAGAAGCTGAACACTGCCAGAAAAAAAGAACCTTCTCTGTGAATCAGAAACATTCAAAAATGTCAGAGCATAAACACAGAGAATCCTATTACTTCTGAATATTTGTAGAGATCTATCCTAACCATGTCACCCATCATGAAGTCAAAAGTCACTTTCTAAATGCCCTAAATCACTTGGCCTTCTCACTGTAAAAAAGGTAAATGAGGAAACAGTCTTTTGGAGCCACTTTGAAAACCCTTTCTGATGAAGCCCACAAAAATTTAAATTTTGGACTGAGTAGGCAGGGAGTGGTACATATAACTCTTCATTCATTTTTATTCAATAATAATCCAAATACTATATTCTTAAATTTCATCTGATATCAACGTAGATGTGGCATATTTTTAACAAAAAATAGCACTGTCGTTTACTGACACTACCATGAGCAAACACTTCAAGGCATCCTATCCTTATCCTCAATTTATAGGTGAGAAAACTGAGGTTCATAAAGTTTAAGTAATTTGTACAAGGTTAAATAAACTAGATAGTAAAGGCTGAGACTGGCTTTAAAAACGGTGTGGTGATTCCTCAAAGACCTAAAGAGAGAAATACCATTTGACCCAGCAATCCCATTACTGAGTATATACCAAAAGAAATATAGATTGTTCTGTTATAAAGACACATGCCCCCATATGTCCACTGCAGCACTATTCACAATAGCAAAGACATGGCATCAGCCTAAATGCCCATCAGTGATAGACTGGATAAAGAAAAGTTGGTACATATACACCATGGGATACTATGCAGCCATAAAAAGGAATGAGATCATGTCTTATGCAGAGACATGAATGGAACTGGAGGCCATTATCCTTAGCAAACTAACACAGGAACAGAAAACCAAATAATGCATGCTCTCACTTATAAGTGGGAGCTAAATCATGGACAAATGGACACATAGAGGGGAATGACACACACTGGAGCCTTTTGGAGAATGGAGGTTGGGAGGAGGGAGACGATCAGGAAAAATAACTAATGGGTAATAGGCTTAATACCTGGTTGATGAAATAATCTGTACAACAAACCTCTCTGACACGTTTACCTATATAACAAATCTGCACATGTACCCCTAAACTTAATGTTAAAAAAGTCATACAATTCCAGAAGTTAGTGCTTTCATAAATTATAGTACTTCTCTCTATAAAATACACTCATGAAAATATCCATGTAGTATTTTTTTTTTCATTAAAACAAGCAACTATCAGTTTATTAAATTGGAATAATTGTTGGAAAAACGTTTTAACATCAAGACTATGATTAACATAATGCTGTAATTTATATTTTAAGTCACAAGCTTCATAAAATGATTTCAAATAAAAAAATGTTTAAGTTCTTAGGCACAATATAAATAAAATTCTAAAGTTAAATTTATTTCAAATGATTAAGGAATGTAAAATATATATAAATAAATATGTGTGTACATATATTTATACACATATGTATAAAGATATATAAATATATGTATATACACATAGACATAGGTGAGTTTAACATTTAAATGTGAGTTTGACATTTAAATATATTTATATACTAGTATACAAAGGTTAGTTTACCTATGTAACACACCTGCACAAATATACGTACATATTTATTGACATATATGTATATTTTATATTATGTATACATATATTTATATGTAATATATGTGTATATATACATATATTTATATGTAATATATGTGTATATATACATATATTTATATGTAATATATGTGTATATATACATATATTTATACATATATGTAAACAAATGTATGTATATATGTTTATTATATATTCCCTAATAATTACATATTTTAAACATGTATTTATATATTAAATTTTTTAATGTAAATGTATATTTTATTTATAATAATTACATATTTTAAACATTTATTTGAAAGTAATTATACACTCACATGTAATTGTAAGAAATAATACAGAGAAATCTTATGCACCCTTTACCTAGTTTTCCCCGATAGTACTTCTTCCAGCACTTCCAAAACATTCAAGATATAGAATATTCCCTTCCCTACCAAGATCCTTCTGTAATTCTATCCTATAGCTGCTTTAAAAAAATTACCACAACTTAATGGATTAAAATGCAAATCTACTATCTATGGTTCTAGCAGTCAGATATCTGAGATGGGTCTCATTGGGCTAAAGTAAAGGTGTTAGTGAGGTCATGTTTTTTTCCGGAGTCTCTAGAGAAGATTCCATGTTCTGAAGTTTTCTAGCTTCTCCAGGCTGACTACATTCCTTAGCTCTTGAGCACCTTCCACATTCAAAGCCAGCAGTGTCCTATTGAGTCTTTCTCATACTTTATCACTGTGATGCTGGTTGTTCTGCATTCATCTTCCACACTTTTTAAAAGACCCTCATGACTACACTGGACCCAGTCAGACAATACAAGATTATCTCTTTCATTTAAGGTCAGTTGGTTAGCAACTTTAATTTTATTTGCAATATTAATTATTTCTTATTTCTTACGAAGTAACATAATATATTTACAATTTTAGAAGATTAGATCGCGTATATTTTTTGGAGGGGGTTGGGGGAGAGGTGGGCATTACTCTGCCTTCACACATATTGCCCTGTGATAGCCACACCCACTTCCTTATTTTCTGTATACTCACTTGTTCTCAGTTCTGACCTTTGGAAAATAGTAATCTTGAATCCATTTCTGTAACTTTGTCATTTCAAGACTGTAATATAAATGGAATGATACAGTAGGTAACCTTTGGGATTGGCTTTTTCACTCAGCATAATTCTCAAGATAGTCATTCAAGTTGTTTTGTATACCAGTAATTCATTCCTTTTTATTGTAAGTAGTATTCTGTGACACAAATGTACTACAGTTTTTTAACCATTCACTTGAGAAAGGAAATTTAGTTTTTTTTTTTTTTTTCATTTTTGACTATTTCAAATAAAGCAGCAGTGAACATGAATATATAGGTTTTTATATGAACAAAAATGTTAATTTTTCTGGGATAAATGCCTAGTAATGCAACTACTGGGCTGTATGTTACATGCATGTTTTAGTTAGTTTAAAAAACTATCAAACCATTTATCCAGAGTTGTAATCCCAGCAGCAACTAATGAATGATGTGCATCGTTGCCAACATTTGGTGTTGTCACTATTTTAATTCAGCCATTTTGATATGTATATGGTGATATCTCACTGTCATTTTAATTTGCACTCTCCTAATGGCTCAGAGTGCTTAACATCTGTTTATGTGCTTGTTATGTGTATATTATCTTTGATGAAATGACTGTCCATATCTTTGAACATTTTCTAACTGGATTTATTATTATTATTAATATTATTATTTACTGTTGAGATTTGAGAGTCCTTTATAAATTCTATGAATTAGTTCATTGTCAGATGTGGTTTGCAAATATTTTCTCCCACTCTGTGGCTTGTCTTTTTAATCCTCTTTACAGGGTCTTTTTTCAGGGTCCAAGTCTTTCTTTTTTATTTTCATCAGTCCAGTGTATTGGATTATTTTTCTTTGATGAATCATTCATTTTGTGTCAAGTTTAGAACTCTTCCCTTAGTTCTAGATTCTGAAAATTTTTGTCTATATTTTTAAAATTATAGCTTTACAATTTACATTTAAATCTGTGTTTTATTTAGAGTTAATTTTTATATAAGATGTGAAAGTTAGGTTGAGGTTTTTCTACCCCCGCAACCCCTCCAAAGGACATCTAATTGCTTCAGCACTACTGGTTGAAAAGGCTATTCTTTCTCCATTGAATTGCTTCTGCAGCTTTATCCAAAACAAGTTTGGGGCAAATTTTTGTGGTTCCTTTTCTAGATTGTTTATTTTGTTCCATT
Organism: Mandrillus leucophaeus; assembly: GCF_000951045.1. Lineage (NCBI taxonomy): Eukaryota > Metazoa > Chordata > Mammalia > Primates > Cercopithecidae > Mandrillus > Mandrillus leucophaeus. The sequence continues at coordinate 378,146 of NW_012098877.1, read as the reverse complement.
GATTTATGTTCTATTCCTCCACCAACAACATATAGTCTTAATTGGTCAAATGCATATGGGTATAGATGTTCATAGCATTTATCATTCTTTCAAATTCTTCAGCATTTGTAGTGATAGCCCCTATTTCATGTTTGATATCAGTAATTTGTGTCTTCTGTCTTCTCTCATTTGTCAGACTTGGTGGAAGTTTGTCAATTTTATTAATCTTTTCAAAGAACAAGCTCTATGTTTCTTTGATTTTTCTATTAAAATTTTTTCTATTGTTTCTGTTTTTAATTTTATTGGTTTCTGCCTTTCTACTTACTATTTTCTTCTTTCTGCTACTTTGTATTTTTTCTCTTTTTTCTAGATTCTAGATAAAAATCATAATTAGAGAATTAATAATATCCTAAAATGAAACATCCATATTATCAGCCTCTTTAGGTTGCAAAGAACCTATGTTTATGCCTCCTCCTAGATTGATTTCCATCCACTGACTAATGGTACAAACCTGGACATCACAACTCAAATTATGAAAACTCAAAAGGGCTTTTCTAGTTCCAGAGCTCCCCATAGGGTTAGCCAGAGCTGTCATTGACCTTGAATTGAAAGAAACACTTTGCTGCGCCCAGTCTTGCTTCTTCTTTCCCTTCTAGTGTTCTTGTCCCCAAGGACTGCCCATAATAAAAATCCTTCATGATAAACTCTGTATCAGGGTTTTTTCTTGTGAAACTTACCTTCCACAGTTTGATAATTGTTTTCTTTTAACTAGAGTGGTTAGTTTGATTTTTACTTTTTTATTTTATTTTATTAATTTATTTTTTTGAGACAGAGTCTAGCTCTGTCACCCAGGCTGGAGTGCAGTGGCGTGTTCTGGGCTCACTGCAACCTCTGCCTCCCAGGTTCAAACGATTCTCCTGCCTCAATCTCCTGAGTAGCTGGGTTTACAGGCATGCATGACCACAACTTTCTAATGTTTGTATTTTTGTAAATTTTGTATTCTAATTTTTGTATATCTGGGGTTTCACAGGTTGGTCAGGCTGGTCTCGAACCCCTGACCTCGTGATCTGCCCACCTCAGCCTCCCAAAGTGCTGAGATTACAGGCGTGAGCCACCGTGCCTGGCCTGATTTTTACTTTTTAATACTGATATACTTTGATTTTTTTTTTTTTATCACTTTAGTTTTCACTTTCAATCTGTTCATTTTCCCATTTTTATTTTGTCTTGTTTTGCCATCTTTTGGATGATGAATATTTTTTCTTTTTCTTGGACAGACAGGCAGCCTTTTAAAATTATTTCCCCACTTACAATCTGAAATTTACATTATTACATTATTTTTTCTATTGAATTGTTAGTTATGCCAGATGTTTCATTTTGTATGATTAAAAATTCTAAAGTTATTTAAATTACTTTTATACAATTTATTATATGGAAATGAGGGCACTTTCATTCTCATCTCTATATTAACCAAAATTATCCAGTATTTTAACTTTGTCATTAAATCTCAAAAAATAATTATTATTATCTTTTTATACAGGCAGTATTTATTTATATTTACTCATACATTTAACAATTTTTGTTTTTGTTTCTTAGCAATCATTTAGCTTCTTAGAACGTCTGTCTTTGGTCCTCATCCTTTTTGATGAATACATTTTTTAGACACTCCCTTAGTGAAGATTGATTGGTTACATACACTCAACTTTTTACTAGCTGAAAAGTCTTTATTTTATGTACTTCTTAAAACTTAGCTTTGCTTGTTATACAATTTTAAGTTAACACATTTACTTTTAGTACCATGAGAATATTATTACACTCTTTTTAGTTTTCATTGTTACATTTGAGAATTCAGCTTGTTAAATTATCTTTTTTATTAATTGATTTAAGTCCTTACTGTTGTTATTGTTATGCTACAGCGTAGTTCACAAACATACAAACACCATACCCACATGTACATACACTCTTTATCAATTATAGACTTAAAATTTGTTAGATTATTTGATTTTCATTATTAATGTTTTATGATTTCTAGCAATTATCACCCTTTGTTTTTTAAAATATTGTGCATCTTCCTCTCTCTTTTATTCCAATTGGCTCTCCAGTTGGATATATATGGATCCTCTGCACTCTTTTTCCCATGTATCCTACTTCCACTTTTATGTTTTTTTATTTTTTTATATTTTGGAGATGGAATCTCGCTCTGTCACCCAGGCTGGAGTGCGGTGGTGTGACCTTGGCTCACTGCAAGCTCCGCCTCCCGGGTTCACGCCATTTTCCTGCCTCAGCCTCCTAAGTAGCTGGAACTACAGGCGCCCGCCACCGCACCCGGCTAGTTTTCTTTTTGTATTTTTAGTAGAGATGGGGTTTCACCGTGTTAGCCAGGATGGTCTCGATCTCCTGACCTCGTGATCCGCCTGCTGCAACCTCCCAAAGTACTGCGATTACAGGCGCGAGCCACTACGCCCGGTCTCCACTTTTATTTTGAAACGGTTTTAAACACTTCATTTTTCTATGATATATTCCAATAAATTTATTATGCTATCTTTTCTAGATAAATATTTCATCCTTCAGAGAAATCAAATTGGTTTTTAAACTGTCCATATCATTTTAAATTTTATTTTTTTCATTTATTTTACTTCCCTTGGAAATTATTTTTGAATCTGCTCATTTTGGTAGTTTCTTGGATCATATTTATGTCTTTTATTACTTTTGTATTTTTTTTTTAATATCTAGACATAGTAAACTTCATTAGTCAAGGTTCTCTAGAGGGGCAGAATTAATAGGATAGATGTATATATAGAGAGAGGAGCTTATTAAGAAGTATTGACTCACATGATCACAAGGTGAGGTCCCCTAATTGGCTGTCTGCAAGTTGAAAAGCAAGGAAGCTGGTACAAGTCCCAAAGCTGAAGAACTTGGAGTCCAGTGTTCGAGGGCAGGAAGGATCCAGCACAGAAGGAAGATGTAGGCTGGGAGGTTAACCCAGTTTAGTCTTTTCAGGTTATTCTGCCTGCTTTTATTCTGGCAGCTTTGGTAGTTGATTGGATTGTGCTCACCCAGCCTGAGGGTGGGTCTGTCTTTCCCATTCTGCTGACTCACATGTTAATCTGCTTTGGCAACACCCTCACAGACACAACCAGGAATAATACTTTGCATCCCACAGTCCAACCAGGTTGACACTCAATATTAACCATCACAAGTCCACCCCTTGTCAACTTGAACCCATACCCATCTCTTGAAATCTTACATAATCTTCAAATAACAACAATAATAAGGCCATAATTATACCTAACATAATACAACTGTCCTTTGTACAACCGGAAATGCACCAATCCCCAACCCAAATACTATTACATAATGTTAACACACTTATGAAGTCAATAAATCTTATGTCACATGATAAAGAAAAATGGAAATAAAATGAAAACTTTTTAAGTACAAGTGTATACATGCACAAATGTGTTCTTAACAAAATGAGGAAATACTCATAGCAATAACAATTCCCATTTCTGCAACTGGTAATGTGGTTGTAGCTGGTATTGATGACTACCTTCTTCTACTACCCGTTCTGTATTCCCTTGGCCTTCAGCAAGCACCTCAGCACATTGTGGTTTTTTACCTGGTAGTGTGACACAAACTTTCATTCCTGAAGGGTCTGGGTCATCTGTAGTCCTGCCTGGATTAGGGTATTGTAGTTTCCTATTGACCTTAATCACAGGGCATGGTAATACTAAGAGAGGCCCTAAGAGATCTTCTGTATTCCAATGCATACTCTTCCTTACCTCCATCGTGGAGTAGTAGACTGATTTCATCTTGCTAGTCCAGGTCAATTAGGTCAGCCAACACTGTAACTCCCTCCTTAGCTGTCTGACTTAAAGGTAGGAGGACCCCAAAGTGTCCAGGCGACAATCCTAACTTCCAGTTTAATGGAATTGTTGTGTCTCCTGGTGGCAGCATTCCTCCCTCTGGAACTAAGACCTCTAGCCAGAGGAATGTAATGTTACAGGAACAGAAAGCAAAATTTTGCTAGTGGGTCATTGGGGGTAATGGTGAGTGGTGCCACTTCCACTTCCATTCCTTGATTCCTAGACCCATAAAGCCTTGCTGTGGGAGTAACAGTACAACAGAAATATATTGGATGCTGATTCAGAGCATACACAGCCTTCTGGAGAACTTTGCCCCAGTCCTGCAAAGTATTGTCACCTGGTTGGCATTGTAATTGTGCCTTCAAAAGGCCATTCCATCATTCTATCAATACAGCTCTTTCGGGATGATGGGGAACATGGTAAGACCAATGAATTCCATAAGCACGAACCCACTGCCACACTTCTTTAGCTATAAAGTGAGTGCCTTTGTCAGAGGCAATGCTGTGTGGAGTAACATGATAGTAGACAAGACAGTCCATGAGTCCATGAATGGTAGTCTTGGCAGAAACATTGTATGCGGGACAGCCAAACCCATAACCAGAGTCCAGTAAGTGTCTATTCCATTGTGGACAAATCACTGCCCTTTCCATGATGGAAGAGGTCTAATGTAATAAATCTGCCACCAAGTAGCTGGCTGGTCATTCCGAGGAATGATGCCATACTGAAGGCTCAGAATTGGTCTTTGCTGCTGGCAAACTGGTCACTCAGCGTGACCGTAGCCAGGTCAGCCTTGGTGAGTAGAGGTCCATGTTGCTGAGCCCATGCATAACCTCCATCTCTGCCACCATGGTCTATTTGTTCATGGGCCAATTGGGTGATGACAAGGGTGGCTGAAGAAAGGCTGAGTGGTGTCCATAGAACGAGTCATTCTATCCATTTGATTATTAAAATCCTTCTCTGCTGATGTCAGCTGTTGGTTAGCACTCACCTGGAATACAAATATCTTCAGTTTTTGACGACTCCGAGAGGTCCATTCACAAACCTCTTCCCTAAATTTCTTTGTCACCAACTTTCCAATCATGCTTCTTCCAAGTCTCTGACCATCCATCCAAACCATTGGCTATAGCTCATGAATCAGTATATAATTGCACATCTGACCATTTCTCCTTCCATGCAAGTACACAACCAGTTCTCGAAGTTCTGCCCACTAGCAAGATTTCCCTTCACCACTTGCCTTCAGGGATGTCCTAGAAAGGGTTTGTAGTGCTGCAGCTGTGCACTTGTGGAGGGTGTCTGCATATCGTGCAGAACCATCTGTGAACTAGGCCCTAGTCTTCTCTTCCTCTGTCAACTGGTCATAGGGAACTCCCCATGAGGCCATTGGTGCAGGCTTGGGGAGAGAAGGCAGGGCAGCAAGAGTGGAGACCATGGGTATTTGAGTCACTTCCTCATGTAACTTACTTGTTTCCTCATGACCTGCTAAGGCCTGATCACATATATACCACTTCCATTGATGATGGAATGCTGCTGTGCACCCCCCACTTTATGGCTAGATGAGTCAGAAAGTACCCAGTTCATGATAGGCAGTTCAGGTTGCATGGTGACTTGATGACCCATAGTTAAATGTTCAGTTTCCACCAAAGACCAGTTACAGGCCAAGAGCTGTCTCTCAAAAGGAGAGTAGTTATCTGCGGAAGATAACAGGGCCTTCCTCCAAAATCCTAGAGGCCTCTGCTGTGATTCACTGAGGGGGGTCTGCCAAAGGCTCCAAACAGCATTGCTGTCTGCCACTGACACCTCAAGCACCGTTGGATCTGCTGGGTCATATGGCCCAAGTGGCAAAGCAGCTTGCACAGCAGCCTGGACCTGTTGCAGAGCCTTCTCCTGTTCTGGACCCCACTCAAAACTGGCAGCCTTTTGAATGACTTGGGTGGAGTAACATTCCCAAATGAGGAATGTGTTGCCTCCAAAATCCAAATAGGCCCACTAGACAGTGTGCCTCTTGCTTGATTGTCGGAGGGGCCAAGTGCAGCAAATTATCCTTCACGTTAGCAGGAGTATCACGACAGGCCCCACACCACTGGACCCTCAGAAATTTTACTGAGGTAGAATGTGTCTGCATTTTAGTCATATTTATTTCCCATTATTTGGAACACAAATGTCTCACCAATAGGTCCAGTGTGTTTGCTACTTCTCTCTCACTGGATCCATTCAGCATAATGTCATCAATGTAATGGACCAGTGTGGCATCTTGTGGAAGCAAAAAGCGATGAAGTTCTCTCTGAACTAGATTATGACATAAAGCCAGAGAGTTGATATGTCCCTGAGGTAGGACAGTAAAGGTATGTTTTTGGCCTTGCCAGCTGAAGGCAAATTGCTTCTGGTGAGCCTTAAACACAAAAATGGAGAAAAAGGCATTTGCCAAATCAATGGCTGCATGCCAGGTACAAGGAGGTGTGTTAATTTTCTCAAGCAATGAAACCACATCTGGTACAGCAGCCACAACTGGAGTCACCACTTGGTTAAGCTTACGATAATCCACAGTCATTCTCCAAGATCCATATGTCTTTTGCACAGGCCAAATAGGAGAGTCGAATGGGAATGTGGTGGGAATCACCACCCCTGTGTCTTTCAAGTCCTTGATGGTGGCTCTGATCTTTGCAGTCCCTGCAGGGATGAAATACTGGTTTTGATTTACTGTTTTTCTAGGTAGCGGCAGCTCTAATGGCTTCCATTCGGCCTTTCTCACCATAATAGCCCTCACCCTACCAGTCACAGAGCCAATGTAGGGGCTTTGCCAGCTGCAAAATGTGTATGCCAATTATGCATTCTGGCACTGGGAAAATGACCACAGGATGAGTCTAGGAACCCACAGGACCCACTGACTCCCTAAGCCTTTGTATCACTTCTTCTATATTAAACCATGGGAGATAAGGCATTTCCAGCTTGCTCACACTGGGCCATCTTTTAATCCACATTTAATCCAGCTAATCAAGCAAATAAACTATTAGAACCCTTTTTAACTCGCTGAGCTACAACATTAAATGCAGAATCTCTTTTTAGTGAGTGCAAATCAATAAATTCAGCCTGATCCAACTCTGTGTTCTTTCCTTCTACCATTTCCCCACACCTTTAATGTTCATTCCCATGCCTGTTCTCCAGATTTCTGCTTATGTAAATCAGAAAACTCAAGCAGTGCTTGTGGAGTATAGCACACCTTCTTGTGGGTCACACTCTGAGCCTCACCTCTAGTGGCCTGCCAGGACTTTATTCTAGTTATAGGTCTAGAAGCAAATAGGGGTGTTGGGGTGGGTCCTGAAGAGAATCAACATCATCTTGCCTGGCAACTGCCTCAAGGGAGGCCATCACTGTTGCCTTAGGCAGTACAGGGCTTATCTCTTCAGACAAAGGTAGAAAGACTGATGGCAGCATGGATCTGGGAGGGGATGTTGCCATCACTGGGGATGGGGAAGCTGTTTCTTCTGTCAAAAAATTGTTCATCAGAGTTTACAAGCTCAATGTCTGCAGCTTCATCAGGGTCCTCCCACATGTCCTATTCCAAATTGTAGAGTCTCATTCTTTTCCAATCAATGCCCTCACTTTAATAGTAGACACCAGGCAAGGTTGTGCATGTACCTTTCATTGCAGGTCAGCCACTTGCATGATAAGAACTTGTGTCTGTTTTTCTACAATTTTAGCTCTTTCTCTACAGAGGATAAGACTTTCACTCAGGGCAGGCTTAGAAAATTTGAGGCTCAGTATCTGCTTCTGAAGCTGGGAGTAAGATTCCCTGAGTTCATCATTTTCTTTCATCACTTTTTCCAGTGAACTTAGTGAACTAACCAACTTCATTATATTCTGTATTTCTCCACATATGGTCAAAGGTATTATGTATAGAGTCACTAAACTCCTTGCCTCTCATGAACGGTGAATCAGGAATGTTAAAGGCATTTATTTTGCATAACTTTCTAAACCGTTCATGCCAGGGACTATCGGTGTTCTCCATAATACTAGAAGTAGAGTCCTTTGCATTTTGATGCCTAGCCATGTTAAGCAGCCAACTCCAGAAACCCCCAAGCCAATCAAAGTACTCCATTATTAATATTCTGTTCCACTAGAACCACTCCTGGCACCAAAATCTGTAATAGTCAGAGTTCTTTTGAGGGACAGAACTAATAGGATAGATGTGTATATGAAGGGGAATTTATTAAGAAGTATTGATTCACGTGATCACAAGTTGAGGTCCCACAAGTAGGTTGTCTGCAAGTTGAGGAGCAAGGAAGCCAGTCCAAGTCCCAAAGCTGAAGAACTTGGAGTCCAATATTCAAGGGCAGGAAACATCCAGTACAGAAGAAAGATGTAGGCTGGAAGGCTAAGCCAGTCTATTCTTTTCATGTTCTTCTGCTTGCTTTCATTCTGTCAGTGCTAGCAGCTGATTGGATTGTGCCCACCTAGATTGAGTGTGGGTCTGCCTTTCCTAGTCCACTGAGTCAAATGTTAATCTGCTTTGGCAACACCCTCACGGACACACCCGGGAACAATACTTTGCATCCTTCAATCCAAACAAGTTGACACTCAATGTTAACCATCACAAAACATAACTGTTTTTATCTTTTATCTCATCATTTCAGTATCTGAAATATTCATTGCCTATATTCTGTGTCTACTGTTTCTGCTATTTTTTTCTTGTGGTATTCTTTTTCTTCACATTTTTGATGGTGAGCTCATATTACTTTGGTGTAATTATTTGTATCATTTTTGATAGAGTGTTTTATTACATACTAATACTACTTATGCTTTTGTCAGTCTAGTATGACAGCCATTTTAAAATAATTTCTTTTTTTAGGTTTTCTTCTACCTTTACAAGTATTGCAAATTTCAGGTAAGAACTCAAATGAGGACTAGCTTCATATTATGATCTCCAGTTGGAGCTTACTCCTTCCCGTTATATCCAATATCAATGTTGAGAGAGCTTCAGCAGCTTAATGTGGAAACATCTTACTGAATATCCATTCGATATATATTTTGAAGGTATATATCAAATTATACTTAGAAGAAACAGGGAATGATATTTTAGCAATCAACAAAAAACAGTTCTAATGGTTCCAGTGAGTTGAAATTCTGCTGACATAATTAGATTATGGAAGTTAAAAAAGCTAAGATTACTAAGAAAAGCTAAATATTTGACCCGGGCAAGAAGTCTATCACTTCTTGAAAGCTATTCAGAAAAAGGAAATCTATAAATATCTTCTGTCTGATAAATGTACAACTTTCCTCTGATGTGCTTCACCCAAGGAAGATAGAACAATTTTCTATTTCAAAGAACTCTTTCTCTGATTCCTCCAAATTTCAAAATGTTTTAGTTTATATAGGTCACATAGGTTTTAAAGAGTTTAACTTTTGTACTTTATAAAGAAATTCAAAGAAGACATCAAAGCAATTACATGCCTGATTTGTAATACTTTACTTCAAATGTATGGACATGGATATAGGAAAGTAGAAAAGAGAAAGATAATCATTTTATGTCTGAAATTTTCTATAAGTAAAAAGAACTCTAACACTTGACGTTATTGGTAATGGTTTGATATATAATATTATAATTAAAAATGCCTCATGGTCTTTTATCATCTGATTTTTACTGTAATGAACCTTATAATGAGCTTCATTGACTTGCATACGAAATAACTATTTCCTCCAAAATTTATAAAAGTACAGGGAAGCTTAATAAAACTTTAGGGTTAAAAAGAGCTTTCAAGATACGCAAACTTTTATTAATGCTCCATATACTTCATTTGCTTTTTATCTTCCTGAGCTGTTATATGTTTGGACTTTGAAGGATCTATCCACCTAACAAATTAGGTTAGCAGTAAAAATAATTTTAAAATTGTATTTTACAAAAGAGCAAAACAAAACAAACACAATACTATGTTTATTCCTTCTCAGTATTAGACCAAGATAAATCTGTTAATGAAATGGCAGCCTCTTAACTTACTGACAGCTATTTTACTCTGTTAAACTTCCTTTGATAAATTAAACGTTTTCCAATAAAGTTAAAAACAATGGTAACCTTGTGTTTCCACTAATTTTAGAGAAAACTTTATCCTTGAATGAGCTTTCATGTTATGATTTAATGAGTAAAATATTTGGAGTTTATATTATAACTTTAAATTCATAAATTTACACAGAAATATCTACTACTATAAAAAGCTGAAAATCAAGAAAAGTTATTACCAACTGGTTCTGGGTCCATAAGGAAGAAAATGCCTTCTAAGCATTTTGTATAAAAATATCCAATCACCTCTGGGGCTTCTCAAAAATCTAGTTTGAGAAATAATAACCAAGATTTGTAAGTTTATTTAGTGCTAAAATGGTACTGTAAAAATCACTTAGTCAAGTCCTCGAGTTTCAAGATATTCTAATACAGCCCATGTAAAGCAGTTATGCTATTCTGAATTATTAAAATTAAAACCAAGGCAATATAAGTACTTGTATTACATTCCCATAAGAAGACTCCAATTGAGGTTAGAGTTTTTTACTCTGTCTGTGTCTACTCTGAATATTGGTACAGCTGTGTAAATGATTTCATAGTCATTATGAAACTGCATGTTTGGTTTAATTTTCATACTTTAGGACCATAGGAGCAGGTAGGAGGGAGGAACAGAAGTCTGTTGCATTTCTTCTTCATTGATAAGATTTGGTTGATCTCAGATAGAAAGTTAATAACCAACTTGTTACTGAAACATATGTGTATTACAGAAATTCATATTCTCTGTCCCTCATCCAATATGTTCACAAAACTTTGCAGCTGCTAGTTGAGACTTCATGACTTAATCTTTCAGAAGGTAAACCCTTTTTAAAATGTGTGAGTGAGGGGCCGGGCGTGGTGGCTCACGCCTGTAATCCCAGCACTTTGGGAGGCCAAGGCAGGTGGATCACAAGGTCAGAAGATGGAGTTCATCCTGGCTAACACGGTGAGACCTTGTCTCTACTAAAAATACAAAAAATTAGACGGGCGCGGTGGCAGGCGCCTGTGGTCCCAGCTACTTGGGAGGCTGAGGCAGGAGAATGGCGTGAACTCGGGAGGCGGAGCTTTCAGTGAGCCAAGATTGAGCCACTGCACTCCAGCCTGGGTGACAGAGCGAGACTCCGTCTCGGAAAAAAAAAAAAAGTGTGAGTGAGGAAGCCTGTGGAGAAACAGTCACATATGAGAGAAATCAAGATTAAATATACAAAGAAGTCTTTTAATACCTTCCTTTACCTTTATATAGCAAACATTTCTTTTTAGGGATGTTAAATTATTTGGATTTTGCTACTATCTCTGCATTTGCCCTGCATTAATATGATATATTTGGTATCTCCCTTTCCTGAAAGATAGCAAATTTCTTAAAAACAATGATTATGTCTTATTAGGTATATATCCTCACCTTCTCTACACTACCTGGTCACAAAAGTGTGCACTAATAATTAATTTTAAGGAAACTCTTATAAACATTAGTAGAGAAATGATAATTTGCAAGATACTTTTCTGCACATATAGGTCATAATAATAAAGACATAAAAGATGCTACTGACCCTCAGGATACTTAAAATATATTAACTTTCTCTTCTTTCACTAAGGTATGCTTTTATCTCTATTCATAACATTTGTCGTATGCAACTTTTTATCTAATTTATCTGTTTAAATATATGTTACCATGTTTTATTCACAAGCAACAGAAACCCATATAATATGGCTAAAGAAGAGGAGGTTGACTTTAAAGAACTTAAGAAATATCTCAAACCTACTCAAGAAGAGAACAGGGAAAATGCTAGGCTGTGTAAGGATGGAAGCTATAGTGAACTTCTGCATTCAAGAACACTCTAAGATCTTTAGCAAAAATAGATTCCATAATTTAACTCCGGTGTTCTGAAATTAATGTAGTTTAGCTTCAACTCTCATGTCTCATTTCTATGTGTCATGCTACTAAATAATTTCTCTCCTCACAGATCCAATACCTCTGAAAATTTGTATTTCATGTCATTGGATTGTTGTAGACTTTTCATATGGACCATATTCTATTTCTAGATTATTTTAAGTTTTAGATGGACAGCAGTTATTTTTTATTTAAGAAATTATCTAAGAGCAAGGAAATATATATAGCTATCCAAAAATGTCCTTCTGGACCCACTTCCAGTACCTCCTTCTCTGTGAAGCTTTCTTTAATGCTGACTTCTGCTTGTCCTTCAGCCTACAGAAGAGAACGGCTTTGGGTTGCCACTTTGTGTGCATTCACCTATATACTACACTGAAATGATTTTTTTATGTAACTGTGTCTCCATTAAACATTAAGCTTCTTAATGCCATTTACTTCTTTTTAATTTCTACGTTAAATGCCAAGGAGGTTATAAAAGTAAGTGCTTAACAAGTGTTTTTGAAGGAAGTGATGGATATCATAACTAAAGGCTTAGAGGTGGAGAGGAGTAGAAATCGAACACTGCTTCAGTGATAAAGTAGCATTTGAGATGAACTTTGGGAGATAAACAATAGGAGGAGATGAAATTGAAGACAGCCTCTCTAATGAGCAGGAAACATGAAAAGGAAAGCATATTCTTGGGCATGTATGAAAAACTTACTCTTTTTTATATAATTATACTTTAAGATCTAGGGCACATGTGCATAACGTGCAGGTTTGTTACATAGGTATACATGTGCCATGTTGGTTTGTTGCACTCATCAACTCATCATTTACATTAGCTATTTCTCCTAGTGCTATCCCTCCACTATCCTAGCCCCCCACCTCCTGACTGACCCCAGTGTGTGATGTTCCCTACCTGTGTCCATGTGTTCTCATTGTTCAACTCCCACCTATGAGTGAGAACATGCAGTGTTTGAAAACACCTCTACGCAAATAAACAAGAAAAACTTATTCTTATGTTGAGCAAGTAGTTCTGATTTATTCATTTATAGAGGTGGCCATTTTTTAAAAGACGAAACTCAATTGGGTAGAAATAGAAAATGCTTTCATTTTTTTCCCACCATTAATTTCATATACATTCTGTTGGATAACCCTTCCTTACTGTTGAATAATCCTTCCCTATATTGACTATATCTCAGGCAGTTATCATTACTTTCTTATCTCTTTTAGTTATAACAACAGTCTCATTTTCCTTATTAAAACTCATTTATATGTATTAAAATTTCTCTTTAACTCAAATCAAAACTTCAGTTTTAAGTCAGTAGTGCCCACCCTCTTGTGCAGGTAGTGTCAAGATGGTATAAACCTAGTCATTGTTTTTTTTTGTTTTGTTTTGTTTTTTAATTTCTTCTAAAAAAATAAAGAAAAAAGAAAAAAGAAAAAAACGAGATAACTGCAGAACATGCAGATTTGTTACATAAGCATATGTGTGCCATGATGGTTTGCTGCACCTGTTGACCTGTCCTCTAAATTCTCTACCCTCAACTCTGACCCCCCAACAGGCCCTGGTATGTCTTGTTCCCCTCTCTGTGTCCATGTGTTCTCATTGTTCAACTCTTGCTTATGAGTGAGAACATGCAGTGTTTGGTTTTCTGTTCCTGTGTTAGTTTACTGAGGATGATGGCTCCCAGCTTCATCTATGTCCCTGCAAAGGACAAGATCTCATTCCTTTTTATGGCTGCATAGTATTATAAATGTATATGTACCACATTTTCTTTATCCAGTCTATAACTGATGGGCATTTGTGTTGGTTTCATGTCTTTGCTATTGTAAATAGTGCTGCAATAAACATACATGTGCATGTGTCTTTATAATAGAATTATTTATATTCCTTTGGGTACACACCCAGTAATGGGATTCCTGGGGGCAAATGGTATTTCTGTTTCTAGATCCTTGAGGATTCCTCTAGATACAATTTCTCTAGATCCTTGAGGAATTGCCATACTGTCTTGCACAATGGTTGAACTTATTTGCATTCCCACCAGCAGTGTAAAATCATTCCCGTTTCACCACAGCCTTGCCAGCATCTATTGTTTTCTCACTTTTTAATAATTGCTATTCTGACTGGTATGAGATGGTACCACGTTGTGGTTTTGATTTGCATTTCTTTGATGATCAGTGATGTTGAGCTTTTTTTCATATGTTTTTTGGCCATGTAAATGTCTTCTTTTGAGAAGTGTCTAGTATCCACATAGTAAAAATTCACGTGTCATCAGGACAAATACTAGAATTTTCTACCAGCTTCTTGCTTCAAAATCCTTTAGGGAGAAAGCAGATTCCAGCTTTTATGTTAATGTATGCCCCCCAAACTGCAGAAGACACATGTTGAGCTCACTTAGAAAAGCATTAAGTTCTGCACTGGACACATAATGAGGACCATTGTAAAAACTAGATTAAATAGGCATCTACGAAGGGAGTGTATTGCCTAACTCTTCTTTTTTTCAAGTAATCATGACCTCTCTCATGGGTTCTCCTGGAGTCCTCTCCCTTGCTTTGAGGAGTCCTTCTCTAATTGTGAGGGAGTGAAGGAATCTGTACAAAACACTTTCCCACAGGCTAATAATTCATTTCTTCAATCAATGACTGTGCACATCTAGTCTTTTGGTTTTGTAAGCAGGAAGACAGTGTCAAAGGACCATTAGCTACATCTCTGTGATTTGCATGAAATATATATGTTTCATTCCCTTTATAAGAGTCCTTAGAGACAAATGTCTTCAGTAGAAATTCTAAAAATAACAAGGTAAGAATGCTATTTCATTCTTTGTTTCATGAGACATTTGTAGTTAACTCAGAACTCAAATATCATTCTTTCTGCAAAAGTGTCACATAATATCTATTTCAGGAAATAAACTGCCACAAAATTAATAGTGTTTACAAGACAGTGTGAAATCAAGTAGTAATCTGTACAAACCACATAGTCAGAATTTGTGTTAAAAGATGGAATGGTCAGTATGAGAAGGAGAAATGAGGGAGCACTTCCAGAGAAGGCAGGGTTTGAACACTTGGTACCCATTCTCCCCTTCCTCACTAACAAAATTCCACTTTTGTGGAAGACAGCAATAAGCTCTGTTCTTACCACAACCACAGCAACAATAAAAAGTTACATTTCCTAGTTTCTCTATCATGTGAGTGCGACCATATGGCTCAGTAGGCCAAACTCAGTAATATTAATAATTTTTATATTAATTTTTCATTGAAAGACTGACATATTAAATTTAAATAACATTTTATTGTTTTTATAGTTAATTTTCAATTTATCAAATACAAGTAAGGTGCCAAGAAGCTCAATAAATATTAATTTTAAGTATTCATTACTATGTACTTCCATCATTTCTCTCTAAGAATATAAATTATCTATGGCATTGACTGTGCCTTATTAATTCACATAACTTGTTAGGACTCAGTCATTATCAATTCTGCTATCAAAGCAATATTGATTGAGTAGCTACTTTATTTTGTGTCTGGCACAATTTTTTGCTCTAGAGATAGCTATATAGTTGACAACTCATTAAAAACTTTCCTACTCTCAGTAAGTCTATTGTAAGACAATAGACAAAATGATTAAGCAAAGTATATAGTATATTAGATAATACTGCCTTTATTGATTAATAAGGTAAATGAGCTACAATTCTGATGAAAACTTTTTTTTTTTGAATATTGAATATATCTTTTATTTTGGTATTGAGTACCAAATGTCTAGTTTCTCAAATAACTAAGTAAATAAAATAAATGGACTTGAAATAATTAGAGGGGATGAGGTATTTTGAAAACTAGAAACAAAATGTATCTTATCACATAAAGTTAAAATATTGTAATTAGATATTAGAAATAATATAGAGAATTTTAGCAAAAAAAAAAAAAAAAAAGGAATATGTCATAAAGGAGAGTCAGAGAAACACTAACCAGAACCCAAAGATTGATAGTCCCAATGGGAAAGACAGTCACGCCTAACTATTCTGCAAAATAGATTGAATGACCCAAATTGCTCTTATGTTTATGATATTTACCTTCTTATGCCCTTAGTAAAATTGTGTTCAGCACAGAAACACTTTTGAATGATCAACCTAAAAGGTGAAATCAGAATGATTGAGTTTAAGGGAAAGGTGCAACTGTTTCACTCCTTCACAGGGATACTGCTATAAAAAAATTATTACAGTAAAAAATGAGAGGAAAAATATAGAATAAAATATGTCTTTAATTTTATCTGGATTGGTTATGGACTTCACACTTTTAGAAAAGAAGCAAAATCAGCAATAGTATTTAGTTTTGAACAGAAAGATGGTTTCTTCTAGTTTGTAGTAGAAGAAGAATGCCAAATAGGAATAGGTGAAGATTTCTTGCTAATGCTTTATGTTTCTTCTGTGGTAGTTAGACAGCAAAGTTCACTGTGTACCAAAGAAAATATACCACTAGGTCCCTTGTCTGATACAGAGATTTTGCTTTAACTCTGATCTCTTCCTTTTCTGTAGGAGGCTGGGAAAATATCTGAAGCTAAAAGCCTCTGCAAATGCTCTCATAACTTCCTAATATCCATCAGTTCCTATAATAGAGTCAGATTGTCCAAGGCATCTGATTAATTAGCCATGGCTCTTTCTTACTCCATAAAACATTGGCCCAGTCTCCTTGATATGACTTCTACTGTCTCAGCACCGCCAAAGATTTCCCATTTATATAGGCACACATGCTGTTTCTCTTCCCCATACTCCCATCTCTCTCTCTTTCTTTCTCTCACACACACATACATATCTACCCACACACCACTCAATATAATGATATTTACTTATCATTTCTAAGTTAAAGAAACAGAGGGAAAGTGAAAGAGGAAGACAATAGTTAACAAAAGGATGTCCATATGCTGTATAGAAACATATGTTATAGACTAATTAGAGTGGCCACATACAATAATAATTCAGAGAGAGAGGCGTTGACATGGTCAGGTTTTGGTCTCCCATTTTACTGGCGATGAGATTCTTTTGTTTCGTTTTCAACTCTCTAAGCCCTTTTTAAGGAGTGATATAGATAGATAGACAGATACCAATACACATATACACATAATATATGTATATCTACACACACAAAATTATTTAGGTTTATAATATCTCAAGTATATTTAGTGTAATTAAACCTCTATCTGAAAAATAATAATTATTCTACTTTGTAGTTATAGATACAGATAGAGTCTAGGAAATGGCACAAAACAATGTTTGCTCTTCATGTTTAATAATTTCAGAAAGAAATTCTGTTTATCAGTTTCTTTTTCTCATCTCCCTTTATTTTCTCATTTTTTTTCTATTTTTTTCTGTCTTTTATTACCTCTACCCCCTCCCTGAATCCTGCTTCTTGCCTGGAGAAGCAGCATAAGACTATATTTCTGTCTCACTCCTATAACTATTCTGTAAACAGACTCAAATCTTAGAAGGCATTTTAGCTCCTTTAGCACCTTCAGGGCAAAATATCTACAAGACAAAACCAAGCAAACATAACAACAAAAAAAACCATCATTCCCTTGTGGATACTGAACAAACTTCACTGCATTATTTTCTTTGTACTAGTATGCCTTCAAAATGTCTTTCTCTTCTGAATGCTTTTTCCCTTGATTTTTTCCTTCAGAAAGAAACTATAAGGAAAGTATGGAGTAAGGGAAAAAGGAAATCTAGGGTTTACATAATATATATTAGTTATGATCAAACTGCAAAGGGCCAGGTGTTACATAGAAGTCTTAACACAAAATTCTGAATTAGAGTGAGGAAAGCATCACCAGAGACTAGGCTGGAGATCCTAAGGTGCTAAGGTGTTCAGGACAATGGATCCAGAAAGAACTTGGAAAACAGCATTTGTGTTATGCCCTGGAAAGTTGGAGAGGATCCTTTGAATGTGAGTGCCTCTTCTACTTCTCTGCAGCCTAAGGTTGAATAAAAACTGAAAGATGAATTTTTCAGGAGACAAAAAGGGCTGAAATACCTGAGGGCAATCAGCAAAGAGAATGACCTCAGCTGGGCAAGGGTGGTGTCCTTGTGGGAGAAGAGCCTACTGGCGAGACCAAAACAAAACAGTTACCCTTTTATAGTTCACACTTTATATCGTGCCGTCCACTCACATGTAAGCATAGTTCATCTTGAGGGGAGATACTCCTTACAATGATCTTTGTGTGACAGTGAACAAACCTATTAACTAGAGTGCTCTATTAAGTCAAACACCTCTCTTTATTGCAATCATGTTTGTGGTCCTATTTCATGCAAAACATGATGTGAATGTAGTTAAGAGGAAGGACTTGGATGTCAGAAAAATTGAGGCTTGAATCTTCATGACTTCCTATCAATGGACAACCTGCCTAGGCTTCAGTTTTATCCCTTGTGAAATAGAGATGCAGAAAATTATTTGAAAAAATTAGTCAGATATATGTAACAATGATAAGGCAGTGCCTGGGATGACATGTTTGTATATAACAGTATTTTTATATAAGTAATATAATGGTGAGTTTTTGTCAAGAGAGCTAATACAATTCAGTTGATGAAAAATAACTTCAGATACTTTCCTTCTATAGAAGATACTAAACTAGGTTTTACCACTCCATTTTCCTTTAATTCTCTCTGAAATTACAAATGGATAACTATACTGATATCTTCACAACTTTGGTGTAATTTCCTGGCGTGATTAATATGTAATGAGAGCTTTTAATGAATGAGCATGTCACAGCTTGTTCTTGTTTGACTGTCACAAATTAGAAATTGGGCAGCTCTTTTTCTGTAGATCAAGGCTTTCACTTTTAATGTGGTATACTATCTAAGCATGGACAGGGGATTGTGGAAAAACTGCTACTTCCCACTGCTCAGCACAACGTTTTCTCTGCAGTTAGAGAGCAGTGATTCACATGGGCTGTTCTGTGCATGGCCCTAATTTTCTTGCACTGATGTGGTGGATGGGATGAGAAGATGTAATGGTTACATAATTTGCTTAAGCCAGAAGAGAGAAGAGCTATAACTTTCTAGTCTAATGCAATGAAATGAACCCTGAACTAGTTATCAGAAAGCCCAGGGTGTTAACTCATACTGTTTCCATGGACACAGTCAAGTGGCTTAAATTCTAACCCTAATTTTTCTCAGCTATAAATTGTGTCTGTGTGTCCCTATATGTATCTGCATGGGTGAGGAAAAAGATAATGAATTGTCCTAGTGTATTTGATGGACTTATGATTAGTGTTCATTGAGACATTTGTTAAGAAAATCTGGGGTAAGTACCTCACAAATGTGGAAGTTTATTTTAGTGTCATTGCCCTACTTCAGACAGAGAAGAGCCACATGTCCAGCAACATCTGTCCTAAATCCTGTCATTCCACTGTCATAGATATATATATTTCTCTTGATATTAAATGCACATGAAGTTCCATGAAAATAGCAAAATGCTGTATAAACTATTTGTGTCAAATAATAGTTGGAAGAAGTATTCCTTTTGTTCCCATTCAGAGGTTAGCCTCTGAATCAAAGTTAGATTTGAGTAATGTTTTGGTGGGGAAGAGATGTTACAAGGCAAGAGAGGGATGGCTTAGAAGTGGAAAAGACTTTTGAAGGAAAAGGGAAGGGCGAGAAAGATGAATATTCTTAGATTCTCATATTTACTTCTGTTTAACCTTGAAATTGAAACCATTATTTTTAAGAGAAAATATGCTGAATTTGTATTCATTTATTCTATAAATATAAATTAATCTTCTACTATGTTCAAGGTACTGTGCTAGATTCTAGAGATACAACTGTAAATTAGACATGTAAAGTGCCAGGAAGAAGTTCACAACTTCATTAAAACACAAGTGCCCGTACGAGGATAAGCAGAGGTCACCAGAGCAACACATAACAGACATCTTATGTCAGAAAAGGCTTCCTAGAAAAAGTTGACATGCAGGTTGAGGTCTAAAGATGGGGCAGGAATTAACTTGTTGAAAAAGTACCATTGAAGAGATAGTACTGTTGAATCTGGAGAATGTGGCATGTAAAAGGTAATTAATGTTCTTAATTTAGCTTCCTATTCCTTAATATTATTGCTAAAATTTTGCTAATTGTATGCTGAAATTCATGGCGTGAAAACTATTCTTTACTATACCAACCACATTTGCTTCCACAGACTGATTAATTTCTAAAAGTACCTGTTTCATAATTGTAAAGAATGACAGCATTTTCTATAGTTTTTTGGTACCTCCAAAGGGCAGGAAATGAATATGCTGGGCATTAAGAGTTGATGTGCAGGCCTAAGTAAATATGCAGTATTTAGTGTGGGAAGTGAAATATTACATGTGGAGAAGTAATCAGGGAACATGCCATAAAATTATTTGAATGCTATGGCCGAGTTTGAATTTCATCCTAAAAAGTTGGGTAAGCATGTAAATGTTTTAAGCAAATAAATGGTATAATCATAATGGTGTTTTAGAAATGTCACTCTAGCTCTGGATGTGTAAGTCAAATATTTCTGATCATATACCTCTATTAATAAATCATTTTGACCACAGTCCTCAACATGGAAAACAATGAGAATTCTTACTCTGATGCCATAGGCCCCAGACTTGAATTTCTTGCATCATTTTCATTTCTTTACTTAGACTCTAATGACTCAGAATGTCCATTTTCCTCAGGAAACACATGTTCATTATAGCAGATATCACATGAAGACAATGCCTTCAAAAATACACTGAACATACAACAAACTAAAATCTAGAATACCTCATCCTCACAATTGGACTGGAAATTATTTCTAACCTGATCTGTCACTAGTTTATACTCTCATATAGTGAAGACACATAACCTATACATTTCTTTATTTTTTAAAAGTAAGCTTACTTGACTAGATAAATTTTAACATTGCTTTTAACTCTAACAATTTTGTATTCTTTTGCTCTCTGACCACTTTTGAATCTCCTCATTGTTCTTATTGCTTAAATTGTGTTAAAATAATGAAAACATCCCAACCTGGTCAATACCTCAGTGCTTGTCAGCTATGTTTTATTATTAGAGTGATTAAAAATGTTCAGTCTTCAAGTGCTGGAATTTCACCTGCCACTAACTCTTCAAAGGGTTTTTTTTATTAACATAGGCACCCCATCTGGAACTTATTTCAGTCTAGACTCCTCCCTGTCACATCTGCTCATGTGCTTAAATCAAAATTAAAGACCTTGTGCTTAGTTAATATTTTTCCATTTTATTTGTCATCAATTTTTTTTTAAATCTGAGTTTAACAGCATGGAATATTGGACCATATTTTGGAGGAACCATGTTTCTAAGTAAATTTAGACAGAAAGATGCCTAATGGCATATACTTCGTGGTCCCTTTTTCTGAGTACAGAGTTCAAAAATTTATTTTAAGTGTTTTTGCTGTGTGGAGTACAATGCCATTATTAAAAAGAAAAAAAGAAAACATATTTCTCAATCCAAACTATTCAGTTGGGTGAAGTCACTCTTTCCTAACAGTGTCATATTTACAAATAAACAACTAAGTCATTTTCATATTAAATGATAAATAGACTATGCTCCAACATATTGTATTCCCAAGCGATGCTTACAGATGCTAAAGGGGAAGTACTATTGTATTAAGAAAGTGGAAGATCTATATTCAAATTTGGGTTCAAATCAGGCAGTTGTTCCTGATTTGAGCCCCCCAAAAACCTCAAAAACTCTCTTTATATTTGTAAAGATGATGATTCCAACAACAAAAAATTGAGTCTAACAAGCATTGAGCACATAAAAATATAAATTCCAAAAAGCGTGTGTAGCTGGTTGGTGAACTATATTCATAGAACCCTCTGATTAATGAGGCAGAAAACTGCAGCTCATAAAAAAAGAAAAAAACCATTTATTGCCGTTCAGCAAAATAATTCGGATGCAGGGAAGATTACAGGGGATTCAAACAACATTGATTCCCTCAGAGTGGATCCCTTTTTAGCCTTCATAGAGCTTGTTCTTTTAAGCACCCTGATTTAAGTGCCATTACCAAAAAAGAACTGAAAACTCTGAAGCCGAATAAAAACACTTTATTTCATAAAATGACTACAGTAGATGATATATTAAAATACTATGTTATATACAGTGTTTTTCTTATGATTTCCAACAACTTGTCTGTATTATCTTTATGAAATGTTGAATTAAAAAGCTATCCAGGTATTGCTATATAAAACATTTGTAAAGAGTTGAATCTACCCAATTATTAGAATCAAGCTTCTTTTTTCTTTTCTTTCTTTCTTTTTTTTAAACAGTAAGCAAAGTCTGGAAAGCCACCTACATCCATTCCAACCCGTCCCTGATATGATGTGGCTCTGTGTCCCCACACAAATCCCATTTTGTAGCACACACAATTCCTATGTGTTGTGAGAGGTACCCGGTAGGAGATGACTGAATCATGGGGGTTGGTCTTTGCCATGCTGTTCTTGTATTAGTGAATGGGTCTCCAGAGATCTGATGGTTTTAAAAATGGGAATTTTCCTGAACCAGCCTTTCTCTCTTGCCACCACCATATAAGAAACACCTTTTGCATTCCACCATGATTGTGTGGCCTCCCCAGCCAGGTGGAATTCTGAGTCCAATAAACTTCCTTCTCTTGTAAATTGCCAAATCTTGGGTATGTCTTTATCAGCAGTGTAAAAACAGACTAATACAGTAAATTGCTACCATAAGAGTGGGGTGTTGTGGAAAAGATGCCTGAAAATGTGGAAGTGACTTTGGAAGTGAGTAACAGGCAGAAGTTGGAACAGTTTGGAGGGCTTGGAAGAAGACTGGAAAATGTGGGAAAGTTTGGAAATTCCTAAAAACTTGTTGAATGGCTTTGCCCAAAATGCTGACAGTGGTACAGACAATAAAGTCCAGGCTGAAGTGGTCTCAGATGGAGATGAGGAATTTGTTGGGTACTGAAGCAAAGGTGACTCTTGTTATATTTTAACAAAGAGACTGGTGGCATTTTGCCCCTGCTCTAGAGATTTGTGGAACTTTGAACTTGAGAAAGGTGATTTAGGGTATCTGGCAGAATAAGTTTCTAAGCAGCAAAGCATTCAAAGGGTGAATCGGGTGCTGTTAAATGCATTTAGTTTTATAAGGGAAGCAGAGCATAAAAGTTTGGGAAATTTGCAGCCTGACAATGTGATAGAAGAAAAAATCCAATGTTCTGAAAAGAAATTCAGGCTGGCTGCAGGGATTTGCATAAGTAACGAGGAGCTGAATGTTAATCACCAAGGCAATGAGGAAAATGTCTCCAGAGCATGTCAGAGGTCTTCACAGCAGTCCCTCCCACCACAGGCCTGGAGACCTAGGATGAAAAAGTGGTTTCATGGGCTGGGCCCAGGGTACCCGTGCTGTTTGAAGCCTAGAGACTTGGTGCCCTGGGTCACAGCCACTCCAGCTGTGGCTGAAAGGGGCCAATATAGAGCATGGGCCATGGCTTTACTGGGTACAAACCTCAAGCCTCGGCAGCTTCCACGTGGTGTTGAGCCTGACAGTGCACAGTTGTTAAGAATAGGGGTTTGGGAACCTTCACCTAGATTTCAGAGGATGTATGAAATACCTGGATATTCAGGCAGATGTTTGCTGCAGGGGCAGGGCTCTCATAGAGAACCTCTGCTAGGGCAGTAAAGAAAGGAAATGTGGGGTCAGAGCCCCCACACAAACTCTCTACTGGGGCACCCCCTAGTGGAGCTGTGAGAAGAGGGCCATTGTCATCTAGACCCTAGAATGGTAGATCCACTGACAGCTTGCACCGTGTGCCTGGAAAAGCCACAGACCCTCAATGCCAGCACATGAAAGCAGCCGGGAGGGAGACTGTACCCTGCAAAGCCACAGGGCAGAGCTGCTCAAGACCATGGGAACCCAACTCTTGCATCAGAGTGACTTGGATGTGAGACATGGAGTCAAGGGAGATCATTTTGGAGCTTAGGATTTGACTGCCTTGCTGGATTTCAGACTTGCATGAGCCCTGTAGCCCCTTTCTTTTGTCCAATTTATCCCATGTGGAATGGCTGTATTTACTCAAAGACTGTATCCCCCTTGTATCTAGGAAGCAACTAACTTACTTTTGATTTTACAGGCTCACAGGTTGAAAGGACTTGCCTTGTCTGGGGTGAGACTTTGGACTGTGGACTTTTGAGTTAATGCTGAAATGAGTTAAGATTTTGGGGTACTGTTGGAAAGGCATGATTGGTTTTGAAGTGTGACATATGAGATTTGGGATGGGCCAGGGGCAAAATGATATGGTTTGGCTCTGTGTTTGCACACGGATCTCATTTTGTAGTTCCCATAATTCCCACATGTGTGTGAAGGACCCAGTGGGAGATTATTGAATTATGGGAGCAGGTCTTTCCTGTGTTATTCTCATGATAGTGATTGGGTCTCATAAGATCTGACGGTTTTAAAAATGGGAGTTGCCCTGTACCAGCTCCTGTCTCCTTCCGCTGCCATGTAAGAAGTGCATTTCACCTTCTACCATGATTGTGAGGCCTCGCCAGCCACATGGAACTGAGCCCAGTAAACTTCTTTCTTTCGTAAATTGCCCAGTCTTGACTATGTCTTTATTAGCAACATGAAACCAGACTGATATACTCCCTACCCATCATCACCACATATATTTTGCTGATATATTCTATGTAATTTTGTTCTACATTTAAATTCTTTTTTTTTCACTTGAAAATACTTCTAATTTACCCTGTGTTAACTGTCAAATATAAGTACTCTCTCCTTGCTTTATAAACAGGTGGTATTAGATGAATGTGTCTTGAACTTTATTACTAGCAGGAAAGTGTGCAATGCTATTTATTATTTCAACTGTGAAAATACACATTTCTGATATTTGAAATCTATTTAAATGGCAAAATTGAGTATTTCATTGGCCAAATGGGCCATCAGTCAATTTAAATTAAAATTGGGAAAAAAAATGAACCCAAAGCAATTCTACATGATGTCTTTTCATTTACAGTTGTTGCGGACGTGTTTCTCAATGATGTTATGTTGCCTACAGCAAATTAAGCACATCGGATTTAAAATATTTGAAAATAGAAAACAATCAGGTGCCCATTCAGTTAATTACAGAACTGGGCATCAAAAGACCAATAGAATAGGGGATATGAGGCAACAAAGGAAAAGATACATTTTAAAGGCTTGGCAGTGGCACTTTTCAGAAGGCAACAAACAGATAAGAAGAAGGTTGTAAAAGGAGAAAAACTATGCCATCAGATGAGCAGACACGAGTTGCTTAAGAAAATAATAAGAAATGGCAATAGATAGCCTTGGAGGAGGAAGGGAAAATCATGTATTCCTTTCATTGTGATTCTAATCTGTACTTAAAGGTTGGCTTGAGAAGAGGACAGGGATTTGTGTTTGGAATAGGGCAGAACGAGATTCAAATCCCAACTGTGGTATTAACTACATAACTTGATTCAAGTTATCTTTCTGGCTTCCATTTTCTTTTATGTAAAATGAGGATAATCATTTAAACTTCTTAGAATTGAGGTGAAGATGTAACAACATCATATATATGTAAACATTTCTTACAACATATGGAATGTGGTAGGCACACATACCTTCTTCCCATGCAAGGAAGGAGCATCTCTCTAGACTATTTCCTATCTCAATGATTTATAGCATCATGAAATAAGTATCACACTGGAATAAATACCAGAAAACTGAATATTTTACATTAGGTTAACCAGTATCCACCAAATAACATATCTGGCGTGATGTATTTTTCATTGGTACCATTGTGTTACAACCAGAACATGAACAGCTACTGTTCATAGTCAAGAAACAAAAATAGTTATGGCAAGATAATAGTATCGGGTTGAATTAATTGAATTTATTAAGTAAAAATGGAAAAACATAGTTCTTATAAATTAGTAAGACAAGCAGTAGCTTGTGGAGGCTACTTTGAGTCAATTTGACAAAGTTCATGGAGCATATACTGTGAATAAGATGCTTTCTAAATGACGCAAAGATGAATTCCACGTTTTTTTTGTTTTGTTTTGTTTTTTTACCTTCAAGGGACTTAATATCTGTTAATTAAGAATTGCATATAGCTAAATGTATTATATGCTCAAGTAGAATACAATATATATTAAGGGTAGAAAGTGAAGCTCTGGGAAAATGTGTTACTGTGACAAACTGATTAGTATCCATGTCTGTTATTACTACTGATTAGTATTCATGTATGTTTAGTTTATCAATAAAATTTACCAAATGCCTTCTTTGTGCAAATAACAGTTTAAGGACATTACACTTTTTATCATCAGTGTCATGTCTGGGCCTGCTTCCCAGACTAGAGCTAAACTGCTTATTTAGGGTGCAGTGAATTTTTCTTCAGTAGCACAGGACGGCACTTTCACCTATTTAGATTTTTCTTGTTTTTTTCCTCTGAAGCCCTCATGTAATTTTTCAAAAGAAAATACAAAAGGAAATGATACGTTAACCATTTGCCCTGAAAGAGACAAGGAATTGAGGGTAATTTGAATTATACATAACGTTAATTTGTGCTACCTCAAATTCTAAAATGTGATGGGAAAAATATTAAAATGATCACTTGAAGTCAGTTGAAGCATGTTAGAGTCACATAATTGATAACAATCAGATACTGTAATCTATCTCAAATAGCAAGTTAATAATGATTGTTTTTGGTACTAAGGCCTTAGAGAGCCTCTTGTCAGTCAGTGCCTAATATTCTACAGTATTTAGAGAAGCCCAGCACTAATAATCATGCTAATTTGTAATGAGACCATGACAGAGGTGAAAGAAGGGGATTGATTGTTATTAGATACTTATTAATTTCCAGACACTTATATATGCATTAGATTATTTAATTTTCATAACAACTATGTGAATTAAGAATTCTTATTAATATTTAAAATAATAAAATTTAGGCGAAGGAAGGTTAAGCAACATGATCAGGACCACATCTCTAGCTGCTAACAGAGCCACATTTCCCATACTGTCTACACCAGTGCTTCCAAAAATTGCCTGATTACAACAAATCCTCTTGGGTACAACATAAAATAAAATTATCAGGATTCTCCTTTGAAATTTTGATTCAATATTTCTGGAGTGAGGCCAGAAAGCTGCGATTTAACAACAGTTATTTTAGATGATTCTATCACCAGGCAAGATTTGCAAATATTACACCATGTCATGATTTAGAGATGGCTGCAGATATTCTTTATGTGGACCTTTTATTTGATATGTAAACCCCTTTTCTCTACCATTTTTGGAGTATTCCTGTAGGTCTCTTGTCATGTCAAAACCTACTCCCCGGGAAAAAAATATATAAATCAGTCATTGATGCCTGAGTATGAATTTATAGTGTTTTCTCTCCTGGGGAGTTTGCATCTTCAGCTTTAGTTTAGGATGTGGGAGAAAAGTTTTTGCCTTCTGGTTAGTTTTATGAATAAAATATTCAGAAAACTGGCAGGTGAGAAATGTGGGAATAATGCGTACGAAGCTATTTATAAGGTTCTTGAAATCACGGGGAAGGAAAGGCAACTTTCTAGCCCTACGTTTAAAAAAATGTCCTGAATTACACGGAGAATGTGAAGAATGATTATGTGAGTATACCATTTTTGTAGGAATTCAAGGGCTCACTTGGAATTTATATTTTAAAATACTTTAAAATTATGATTAAGAATGTAATGGAAAAAGAGGGAAATCATGATGCTGCCAGGAGAAAGCACGGAGATTTTCCCGCACAGCTTATACCTCAGTTGCCAGAAACACACCTATTCCTTGTATTTCTGGTAAAGTGCAATACTAACAGTTAAAATGACAAATGGTTCTTTTGTTTTATAGTTGAAGCATTTAAGCAGCTTAAGAGATTTTGTTTGCCTATGTTGTAATGAACACTATTCCCTGCATTTTGCAAAACAATAAATTGTTTATTTTTTTTCCTGGACCCTATAGAGTAATACTAGATTCACTTATGAAAACAAAACACTAAAGACAGAGAATATACATTTATGCAGTATAGCATACATTGAAGATACTGTGGGTTTGGTTCTAGACCACTGCAATGAAGTGAATACTGCAATAAAGAGAGTTATATAATTTTTTTTATTTCCCAGTGCATATAAAAGCTATATTTACACTATACTATAGCCTACAAGTGTGCAATAGCATTTTGTCTAAAAATTGTATATACCCTTCCTTAAAAATACGTTAGTGCTAAAAAGTGCTAATGATCTTTTTTGAGTCTTGCCTTCATGTTGATGGCTGCTGATGGATTAGACTGGCGGTTGTTGAATTTTGGAGTGGTTGTGGCAATTTCTTAAAATACTAGAACAGGAAAGTTTGCTGCATCCATTGACTTCCTTTCATGAAAAGTTTCTCTGTAGCATGTGATGCTGTTGATACTATTTTACCCAGAGTAAAACTTCTTTCAAAATTAAGAGTCAATTTTCTCAAACCCTGCTGCTGCTTTGTCAACCAGGTTTATGCAATATTCTAAGTCCTTTGTTGTCATTTCAACAATGTAGAAACAGTTCCACATCCATTAAAGTTTTATCATGAGATTGCAGCAGTTCAGTCACATTTTTAGGCACCACTTCTAATTCTAGTTCTTTTGCTATTTCCACCACATTTGCAGTTACTTCCTCCATGGAAGTCTTAAACCCCTCAAGATCATTTATGACGGTTGGAATCAACTTTTTCCAAACTCATGTTAGTGTTGATATTTTGACCTCCTTCCATGAATTACAAATGTTCTTAATAGCATCTGGAATGGTGAATCTCTTCCAGAAGGTTTTCAATTCACTTTGCTCACATCCATTGTAAGAATCACTATCTATGGCAGCTATATCCATACAAAATATTTTTCTTAAATAATAAGACTTTAAAGTCAAGATCACTCCTTGATCCATGGGCTGCAGAATGAATGTTGTGTTAGAGGGACAAAAACAACGTTAATCTCCTTGTACGTGTCCTAGCTGTTGGGTAACTAAGTGCCCTGTCAATGAGCAGTAATATTTTGAAAGAAATCTTATGTTTTTAGGAGTAAGTTTAAATGATGGCTTTAAAATATTCAGTAAACCATATTGTAGACAGATAATGCTGCCATCCAAGTTTTATTGTTCCATATATAGAACACCCAGTCAGTGGAGTGAACATAACACACACAACATTGATTGATTAAGTTCGCCATGTTATATGGGTGCAGTTCATGGCACCCAAAACCAATTATAATAGTAATATCAAAGATCACAGACTGTCATAACAGAAGTAGTAACAACATTTGAAATACTGTGAGAAATACCAAAATGTGACATAGAGACATGAAGTAAGCACTGGCTATTGTGAAAATGGTGCCAATACATTTGCTTGACACAGAGTCACCACAGATCATCAATTTGTAAAAAAACAAAGTATCTGTGGAGCACAATAAAATGAGGAATGCTTATATAAGTTGAAATAACATATGGAATAGGAAAGTTTACATTGATGCCTAATAATAAATTGTAAGTGCCTTATCAAACCATAAAATAGACATTTTATTGCACATATCATAGTTCATGTTGAAGTAATTTATTTTAGTGGCTCTTTTCTTGCTTCTTTCCCTTTTTCTTGTTGCATTATACTACTGGTTGGTGATACATGAAAAAAAAAACCCTAACAAACATGCTGTATAATAAAAAATACAATTATGAATTGCTGATGTATGTTGGTGAAGCTAATACTATGATCATAAACAAATGTAATTAGTAATTTATTTCTAAGGGTAATAATATGATTGATATATAGATAAGACTTTGGTTTAACACAATGGAAATTATTTAAGAGGTTGATTATCTGAGCTCTGCAGTGAGACAGCTTGTAATATAATATTGGTCTCAGATTTTGCATACACTAACTTATTGTCCTAGTAGTCACTATTCAAACCTTGTGTGTTTCATTTTCTATCTCTGTTAAGTGCAAATTAAAAGGTATGTATTGTATAGTTGTATATACATATTTGTGTACATATACACAGACATATATGTAGCATATATGCAAGTATATATATAGTCATGTGCAACATCACAATGTTTCCATCAATGACAAAACACATATTTCACAGTGGCCCCATAAGATTATGATACCATATTTTTACTGTACTTTTTCTATGTTTAGATGTGTTTATAAACACAAATGCTTACCATGATGTTACAGTGACCTATGCTATTTAGTACAGTAAGGTGCTGTACAGGTTTGTAGCTTAGGAGCAGTTGTCTACACTATATAGCCTAGGGGCATAGCAGGCTATGCCACTTAGGTTTGTGTAAGTATACCCTATGATGTTCACACAATGAAAAACAGCCTAATGCAAAGTTTTCAGAATGTATTCAGTTAAGTGAGGTGTGACTGTATAAATACTCTTAGTTGGAGTCCCAGGGAAGTATACATAACACACTTAAATTAGAATAATTGAAGATGAGATTATTATCAAAGAAATTAACAACACAGGTGTGGGTGTGATTCAGAGATACTGGAGGGGAGCACAGGACTCTGAACAAATAATATCAGCTGTTACCACACTAAGACCCAAAGGGACAAGAAAAGGAAGAGGTCTCTGAAACCTGAAAAGACAGTTATGTTACGCAACCTAGAGAGGAGTAGTGGGTTTCTTTCAAAGGATAGTCAGCCTAAGGACTTTTGAATAGTTTTGGAAAGAAAGCTGATGGCTACTGAGTACCCAATTATGTTCCAGAAAGATAAGATGTATTCGAGTTGTTTACATCAGTGGTTTTCAATCTTTGCGTTTCTAGGGCTGTTATATGGTCTTAAAAATAGTGAGATGCCAAAGAATATATCAGTGATATCTCTTGATATTTACCATTTGGAATTTATAACAGGCAATTTTAAAACTTTTATTGATTTATTTTAAAATAATAATAAATAACTCTGGGAACCACACACTTTTCTGCAAATAGCTGGATAATAAGTACTTTAGGTTTTTTGAGCCATATTTTTTTTGTAATTATTCAATTCTGCTGCTGCAGAACAAAAATATCTGTGGACGATATATAAAACAGTGAGTGTAACTGTGTTAAAAAAAATCTTTATTTACAAAAATAAGCATGAAGCTAGATTTCCTTCAGGCAGGATTTGGTCTTTGCTAACTCCAGATAAAACTGTTTACATAAACCTATTAACCTGTTAATGTAAATAACATATTTTGATAATAAATATTTTCCAATATAGTATGGTGAGAAAAGAGACACCATTTCTTATTTTTGTTAATCTCTAATGTCTGGTTTTGTAAGAAAGCTGAATATTTTTATCTAATTTGGCATTAAATTTATCACAGTGTTGATCTGATTGACACATGTAAAGAATATCTAGCCCCATCCAAGTATACAGTTTGAAATATGAGGTTATTTTACTAACTTTTTGAGATATTTGTGTTCTTTTTTAATGCTACACCAAAATTCAAGTAGTGGTTGATTTCAAAGGATAATTGCAATGTGTAATCTGAGACCATATCAATATACATTTAATATTTTTTATTAAAAATGTGTTTTTCTCACATGAAAATGATTTTGTAACATGCATAGATCATGTAAGTAATATTGCTTGGTGTAGTGATGCAGAGCTTCCAAATATTAACACACTTTATTATACAATATTTTATAATTAATATTACTGTTTATCTACCAAGAAGTCTTTATATTGAAAAGGTGTCCAGCTATGGTAGCAAGTACAGCTTTTCCAACATTCTAATTTTTGCTGAAAACATGAATTTTATGTAACAAATATTGTTCATAAAATTAAACATTTATAGTACAAAATACAAAAATTTCTAGTAACAAATATTAACTTCTTTTCTTGAGGTAATGGTCTTACTTTGTTCATTTTCAAGACAATATCTATCACAATCCTAAGTTTGAATACTATAGTTTTTCTGTCTGTTCTTTCAAGTAAAAATTTTGTTCCCTGAATAAAGCAGCTAGTTTAGCTTGCACAGTATAGACTTGCCAATTGCTTCTCCTTAAGATAGTCCTCAAACTTTGGTATACAACAGAAATGTCTTATATGTACTTACCATTTCATCATGCAGAATATTAAATGAAAATTATGTAAGTAAGAGTAGAGATTTAAAAGTTGAATAATTTTTATTACTTCATCCAAAACATGGTAGTGAAAACAATAACTACTAGTATGGTTGGGTGCCATTTCCTTGACTCATACTAAGGAACCAATATTTTTACTTACCATTATTTTTGCATCATCAGTACAAATGTTAACACAATAAAAAAAGCAAATAATATTTTAGTACTATTCTAAAATACTTTGGATCTCACATGCCCTTTGAAAGGTTTGGATATCTCCTTGTGTCCACTTGGAAAAACATTACATTTTATGAATGAGAAAGAGTGAGGGTCCAGAAAAGATAAAAATAATAGTTTGGTGTCAAAATGTCAAATAACTTTATAGAACACCCATGACAAGAATATGCCTTTACTAACTTAAAATTAAAAGTCTCTCCTGAATGTTTTGCTACTTCATTTGTATACTAAAAACTTATACAAATTTGTCTTATTTACCTCAAAAATTATGAATCCCTACTCATGTTCAAGGTACTAACACTTATACTCACCATTGTATTGGATTCTGAAACACGAGTTTACCACAATGGAAAGCAGATGTACTATGGCTCTATCAAGCATAGCCACAGAAGGACAAAGCAGCAAAACAATTCAGTTAATACAGAAAACCAGGCAATTGGTTTGATGTAAATGGCCAAGATTATATTTTTATTTCTGTTTGTTTCCTTATGATATAGACACTGTTCTTTCAACTCCAAAATGTAATAATGATTTTACATTATGTACTTCTTTTACTTTTCAAAATTATTTTAGAATTATTGACAAATTTAATAACTAAAGAAAAATATTTTTAGTAAGTGATTAAGCTCAAACATAGAAGTTATTATGTCAATTAAAGCAAGTCTTGTTTCTGGATTAAAATTAAGAATGAATTAACATAAAAGTAAATATTCCCCCAAGATTTCTATTTAACTAATGGTGTTATTTTTACATTATAACTACTCATATTGCCAAGAAACAGAGTTGAGTGCCAATGATTAATTATATCTATACTTACAAAAAATCCTAATCTCTTAATATTTTCTATAACTCTAAATGGAAATATAAAATTATTAGTATTTTCATGAATCACCACATGCACATTTCAAGACTTATCTTAAATGCTGATTTTTAAACTAAGATTATTAAATTATGGACTGGAGTACCAGTCCAGTGTTAGTGGAGTTGGTTAGATCCTATTTGTAATCTTGAGGTAATTATACTATTATAATCCTATTGATCCCTCAATCTGAATTTATATAGTGATCTGCCTACCATCCATGACCTTCATGAAAGTTTCTGTCTGTTCATGCACAGCGCAAATTCTCCTCATTCCCTCTAACATTAAATATATCCTTACTTTCCTCAGTTACCAGACTCAATTCTTGAGTTGGTCTCTTGCAGGCTTCATCCTGCAAAATTATGGTTTAGAAAAGGAAATAAACACAGTGAATTATGGTTTAAGATCATAACATACACTGCTATGGAAGCTGTCGTATTCTTGCTAAGGTAATTTTACTGGTGCACAAAAATCTCTGGGGTAGTCCTTCTGGAGTCACTGCCCAGCAGTATGCACTGGAGTGCTTACACTTAGTAGCCAGGCATAGGAGGAGCCAGAATGCAATTAGAAGCTAGGTGTGAACTTGGTAGCCTTATAGTCACAAGTCAAGGGAGCAAAATTCTGTTCCTAACTGCTGTTGCTAAATTTTGGTCCAAATCAATAATTTTATGAACAATGGTCAAATAATGGTTAAAGCCATTGATCTCAAGTATGATAGGTACATAATGATCATAATTAAAGGTTTAAAAGCCAGTTAGATTCTGATTGTGATGGTTAGTTATTTGGGTCAGCTTTACTGGGCCATGGGGTGACCAAATATTTTCTCATATCTTATTCTCTGTATGTCTGACAGGGTGTTTTGGATGAGGTTAATATTTAAATTGGTAGACTAAGTAAAGCAGATTACCCTCCTCTTTGAAGGCCTAAATCAAACAAAGAAGGCAAAATAAGAGAGAATTGCACTGATTTAATGGTTGAGCTGGGACTTTGATTTTCACCTGTCCTTAGACTGGAACTTACACCATCAGCTATTGATACGGTTTTGCTGTGAACACACCCGAATCCCACCCTGAATTGTAGTTCCCATAATACACACATATCATAGGAGACATCCAGTGGGAGATAATTGAATCACTGGGGGTGGTTACCTCCATGCTCTTCTTGTGATAGTGCATGAGTTCTCACAAGATCTGATGGTTTTATAAGGGTTTTTCTTGTCCCTCTTACTGGGCACTTCTTCTTCTTGCCACCATGTGAAGAAGGATGAATTTATTTCCATTTCTGCCATTA
Organism: Mandrillus leucophaeus; assembly: GCF_000951045.1. Lineage (NCBI taxonomy): Eukaryota > Metazoa > Chordata > Mammalia > Primates > Cercopithecidae > Mandrillus > Mandrillus leucophaeus. Next base: position 343,943 of record NW_012098877.1, on the reverse strand, counting down.
TTATAAGTTCCCTGAGGCCTCCCCAACCATGTAGAACTGTGAGTCAATTAAACCTCTTTCCTTTGTAAATTACCCAGTCTCAGGTATTTCTTCATAGAAGCATAAAATGGACTAATACAGTAAATTGGCACTACAGATAGTGAGGTGTTGCCCTAAGGACACCCAGAAATGTGGAAGTGACTTTGGAGCTGGGTAACAGGCAGAGACTGGAACAGTTTGGAGGGCTCTGAAGAAGATGGAAAGTTGTGGGAAAGTTTGGAATTTCCTAGAGTCTTGTTAAATGGCTTTGACCAAAATGCTGATAATTATATAGATAATGAAATCCAGGCTGAGGTGGTCTCAGATGAGGATGAGGAACTTTTTGGGAAGTGGAAGAAAGATCATTCTTGCTATGCCTTAGCAAAGAGACTGGCAACATTTTGCCCCTGCCCTAGAGATCTGTGGAATTTTGAACCTGAGAGAGAGAGGGTATCTGGCAGAAGAAATTTCTAAGCAGCAAAGTTTTCAAGGAGAAACGGAGCTTAAAGTTTGGAAAATTTGCAGGCTGATGATGAAATAGAAAAGAAACATCCATTTTCTGGGGAGAAATTCAAGGCTAGTGCAGAAATTTGCATAAGTGAAAAAGAGCCCAATGTTAATCACCAAAGCAATGCGGAAAATGTCTACAGGGCATGTCAGAGACTTTTGTGGCAGCCTCTCCCATGACAGGCCTGATAATCTATCAGGAAAAATGGCTTCATGGGCAGGTCAAGGGCCCTTCTGCTGTGTGCAGCTTTCAGACTTGGTGCCCTGTGTCCCAGCTGCTCCCACTGTGGCTAAAAGTGGCCAAGGTAAAGCTCAGGCCTAGCTTTAGAGGGTGCAAGCCCTAAGCCTTGGCAGCTTCCACATGGTGTTGAACCTGTGGGTACACAGAATTCAAGAACTGAGGTTTGGGAACCTCTGCCTAGATTTCAGAGGATGTATGGAAATGCCTAGATGTCCAGGCAGAAGTTTGCTGCAGAGGCAGAGCTCTCATGGAGAACCTCTGTTAGGGCAGTGCAGAAGGGAAATGTGGAGTTGGCATGCCCACACAGAGTCCCCACTGGGGCACTGCTTAATGGAGCTGTGAGAAGAGGGTCACCATCCTCTAGACCCTCAAATGGTAGATTACCTGATAGTTTGCACCATGCACCTGGAAAAGCTGCAGACACTTATGAAAGTAGCCAAGAGGGCACTGTACCTTGCAAAGTCACAGGGGTGGATCTGCCAAGGCCATTGGAGCCCACCTCTTGCATCAGAGTAACCTGATTGTGAGAAATGAAGTCAAAGGACATTATTTCAAAGCTTTAAAATTTATTTACTTCCTCAGTGGATTTCAGATGTGCATGGGGTTGTAGCCCCTTTGTTTTGGCCAACTTCTCCCATTGGGAGTGACTGTATTTACCCAATGTGTATACCCCCATTTTATCTGGGAAATAACTAACTTGCTTTTGATTTTACAGGCTCATAGGCAGAAGGGACTTGCCTCATCTCTAATGAGACTTTGGACTTGGACTTTTAGGTTAAGGCTGGAATGAATTAAGACCTTGAGAGATGTTGGGAAAGCATTAATGTGTTTAAAAATGTAAAGACATAAGGTTTTGGAGGGACTGGGGTGAAACGATATGGTTTGGCTGTGTCCCCACCCAAATCTCATCTTGAATTGTAATTCCCTTGATCCCTACTTGTGGTGGGAGGGACCCAGTCGGAGGTAATTGAATCAATGGGACAGTTACCTCCATGCTCTTCTCATTATCATGAGTTCTCAGCAGATCTGATGGTTTTATAAGGGACGTTTTCTCCTCTTTGCTTGGCACTTCTCCTTCCTGCCACCATGTGAAGAAGGATGTGTTTGCTTCACCTTCCACCATGATTGTAAATTTCCTGAGGCCTTCCCAGTCATGAGGAACTGTGAGGCAATTAAACCCCTTTCGTTTATAAATTTCCTTTCCTTTATAAATTTCCCAGTCTTGGCTATTTCTTCATAGCAGTGTGAGAATGGACTAATACACCTCTCCTGATTCTTAAACAATTGGACTTGAATGAGAACTTATACCCTCAGTTCTCTTGGGTCATCAGCTTGGCAGCTTCAGATCTTGGAGTCCCAGCCTCCATAGTCATGGGAGCCAATTCTTTAAAAGAAGTGTCTCTGTCTCTCTGTGTCTCTGTCTCTTTCTCTCTCTCTCTCTCTCCCCCCTCCCACTCTTCTCTCTCTCTCTCTCTATATATATATATACACACACACACACATATAGTGTGTGTGTGTTTATCCATATCTATTGGTTCTATTTCTCTGTAGAATATTGATTAAATATACTAATACTACATAATGAGAAAGAGTAAAGGTTGAACAAGGGGAGCAGAATGGGCTGAGAGCTGCTTTTATTTTGCCTTCAGGCTTTTATGTATTTCTATTTTTTAGAAACAGAAATAGAAAACATACTATTAGAGGTTATTAATAAGAATTGAGGTAGGTTATAAACAGAAAACTACAATAAATAATTTAGTAAAATTTAACATATATATGCTTATTAAATGTATGTATGCATATTATATATACACACATACATATAATAAAAAGATACTAACTTTACATATGTGTGTATGTATGTTTAATGTGGACACACACACATACACACACACACACACAGTAGCTTCCTATTTCTGTATCCCTGATGCCATTCCCTAAGTGTAGTGCATTTGTGAAGTAAATTTCTATGTAGTGGCTAAATGTCAGGTAGAGTTCTCTGATCTATCTCAAGATTGTAATTTAATTTGAGTTTAATAATGGGGCATGTTACTTTTATTTATGTTGTCAGCACAATTAATAGTGATTTCCTTTTCTTTCTTTGAATATACATTCTTGAAACCCTTGGGAACCCTATGCAGTCATTAGAGGCAATCCACAATTTATTTACATAGGTCAAGAATAAATTATTACTGGTTTCCAAAATAAGCATCATAGTGTAATGACTAAAATTTTCTGCTGCTGAGACTGGAGCATATTTATATCATATCACAGCAATATTCTGATGACCTGGGGTTCTCTACAATATAAACAGAAGTGTTAGTTGCAATCTCTGCAATGCATTTGAGGAATTTATTCAGTTGTAGAAGCTAATATAGAATCAGGTATTGAAATAAGGAGACCACCTATAAATTTAAACTCTTCAAGTCATTTATAAATTGGCCTGCACTTAAGGCCAATTTAGTGAAACCATTATTTTACTTCCTGAACTCTTTAGCTATTGTATTTTCTTATGAAAAGGTTTAGTGTTTTGAAAAGTAAATTGGTCCATATTTCACAATAAGACTGCATCACTATTACTTTTACATTTGTTTTTCTAAATATAAAAGTAATATTCCACCACAAATATTCCAAAATAAGGAAAAGGCATAAAAAACTACCCATACATACACTATTTAAATATGTATTAATAAAATATGAGTGTTTTCTCCCAATTTCCAATTTTTTTCCTAAGACAATTTCTCTACAATTGTAACAGAGCATATTATGCTACATGTGTACGTTTCATTGATTGTGATATCCTAAGCACATGTTATAGTGCTGCATAGGTTTACTAGCCATAAGTTTAAATAGCTACATAATAGTTCACTGGATAAATTCAGCATAATTTTTAACTTTTAATTTTCAAGTGGAGGTTTGCCTCTTTGAAAAAGTTTATGTGGGAAAAATGAGAACAGGAGAATAGAAGTTATAAAATAGGTTAAATATTAATTTATCTGAATTTTTAAATATAAGAGGTATGAACATATTTAAGACATATATAAATAACCACATTGGTCAGGGAGAAATAAAAATTTCTCTTTGACAAAGAAATATATAAATGGCCAACATTGGTCAAAGAGAAGTAAATTTTTTTTGTTGTTGTTAAAAATATAGCCATAAAGATTGACGAGAACAACCAAATGTTATATTTATATCCAATTTGATTCAGAATAAAGTGAAAAATAATAATCATCTAACATGTCTATGTGACAAACATGCATTGAGTACCAACTGAATTTAAAATAAGATATTGAACTATCTGTCACTGACTGTATCTTCCCTATGGAAGTAACCGAGAATTAGACAAATCTTGCCCTTAGAGTCAGGTACGCTATATAGGCATGTACGCATGCATATACCTACACTAGAGAAATGGGAAACCAAAATTTAAGTTAAAAATTAGTTGACTTGTGTATTATGTATCACCTAGGTATCAGCAGAACAGTAAATTCACAGAGGTTTTAGAGAAAAGCACGGTTGTATTAGTGAGTATGAAAAACACTGATGCTTATCAGAACCTCTTTGAGAAAAGACAATGAATAAATGAATGAGAATATGAAAATATTCCTTAGGGGAGAATAGAATAAGATTGTTTGTTTAGGAATTCTGTGGAAACAAGTTAAGAGCTGAGGGAGATGCTATCTGTAATCCAACACATATTGGTAGTAAATCCTTGACTTCCGCATCAGACTAAAATGTTTAGCAGTAGGAACAATGGTTTGTTTTTTAATGCTATATCTCCCGTTTAGCAAAGTGTCTGGCACATAGTAAATATTTAGTAAGTGCTTGTTGAATTAGAATGATATTTAATAATTGATTTATGAAAATGACTTATTTGATACCCATCAGATTAGAAGTAAGAAGAAGCACCAGTAAAACTATAATGAAGGAATACATTCTAGGAAAAAAAAATAATTAAGATATGGCAGTGCCATGTGATAAGTTTAGAAAAAGAGAGGTAGAACATAGTGTTAAGTCTTGAAAAAAAAGACCCCAGTTAATAACCTTGTATTTACCTAGAAGATTGTCTTTACTTATAAATAGGCTATAGCTTTTAACAATGGTAATGAATAGAAGAATGAATGGAATCAATAAAAATCAGCAGTATATTGCAAGTAAGCATTTCATAAAATAAAATATTATGTGCATAATGGGAACACACAGCGTTATGGAATTTCTGGTTGGAAGTAGAAAGCTGGGTGATAGTGCTGCTGGATTATGGACAATGGAAGGGCTGCTTTTAAATTGGAGGTTATAATGCTGATGAGAGTGTGTATCATAATGCTTAAAGATTGTTTTGATGGTGAGACAGAGCACAATGACACTTGGATAGATGAAAGGCAGAACTCTTTGTCAATTACAGCAACAAGGGAAAGAAAGCTGCCAGGCAAGGCCACACAGGAGGCTCTACCTGAGGACAAGATAATAGCATGCTGGAACAGTAGGAGGTAGTTATATATGACAAGTCAGGTAGGAGTTAGATAGGTCTTTCAGGCACCCTGTGGACTGGCTAATTTGAATAATTCCTCTGGCTTTTGGGCATAAGAGCTTTCTCTGGTTGTCTGGTGGGTAGCCCCAAGAAGATTAGGTCTGGTACATAGCAGCCTGGATTGTGAGAGGGAAGTGGTTGGGGTGTGGTCTTAATCGGCTACTCAGAAAGAGTACTGACCAGCTACTAAGAGGGCTTCAACTCTGGGTCAACACAATGACAACAAACGCTATTACACAGGGGCTGCCCATGAATCACAGGTTATACTGAGATGAGCTGAATAGAATTATCTCGTGTCTTGTGGATTAGAGAGGGAAGGTCTGTACATTAGTTTTTGAGTTATATATAAAAGGAGATTTTTGTGAGTTATAGTTTATGAATGATAGAGCCAAGTTATGCCCTTGACCTAAGGCTAGAAAAGGAGATGGCTAAATATTTCTGAGAATATCTTTTTGAGGGCATTTGTTTAAAGGTGAAGGAAGTCTTTAGTTAAATCTTTAGTTAAATCTTCTTCACACTGGAAATAACCAAAATGTCAGGGAAATATGTCACCAAGGAATGGACAGACATGGCTTTATGATGACTACTGCTCTGAGAACAATAGGGTATCCAGCCCAGCTTAAACAGTTCAAGAAGCATTTAGGACACTTTTCAAGGTCTCTGCTCTTGAGGAGTTTACAACGTGGTGTCATATTGTCATAAAACTCTTCATGGCAATTATCATGGTGGAAGATTTTCTCCAAGCTCTATAAAATCTACTTTATAGTTCCCTGAAGCTTTTACATGTAATATTAATTATTAGCCTATAATTTTCTTTTCCTTTCCTAACAAATATTCTTAGTTAAAGCAGTTTTAATGGTATCATTTCTCTGACAAGTCTCATGGGTATTTTATGGAAGTTAATATTGGTTTCCCAAATATTACCTAAAACTATTCAGAAATAAATAAAAGAATACCTTCTTGCTTGAAATTCTATAGCTCTTCTTAATGATAGAGAATCGTTGCTTCTTCATATATATTTCCAGGAAAGCACCTACTTACTTGTCCTGAAGGCGCTGCTATGGAATGGTAACTTCAAAAATTACAAATTTAGCCTGAAGACATTGTGACTTTGAGGACACATAGGACTTAGAGTTCAGCAAGAGAAAAACCCTATGCCATGTTAACTATTCAAATGGATTGGATGTTTCCTTATAATGGCTTTTAAATGAAGATTTGCCCTCTGTTCCTTTTCGTGATATATTTGCGTTAAGGAAATATAACATTGTGTTGTGAAAACTAAAAGACATGGCCTTATGCCTGAAGAACACATATATAATTTATGAAATGGGTCAATAAGTTTTGTGGGAGCACAATAAATGGCTACTTTATTTAGGGTGGACGATTAAATTGTATTGGTGGAAGAAAATTATATCCGAGTACTTATCTTTATTCATGAATGATAGGGCAGATGTTTCCTGAACTTACTGGAGAGGGACACATATGGCTCAAAACACCAGTACAGAGATGTGCCAGGCAGCTTGAGAGACATCTGAGCTTGGAGGCAAAGCTAAGAATTTGTCAGTTTGCATGAATATAGCATCTTTCCTGGTATTTATACCACCCACTGTCTGTCATAATGAATCAAACTCAGATTAGAGTCTGTTAACTTTCAGATATAAATATTACAGTTTACTTTTTTTATTTTTCAAAGAAAAACAGGAGGAGAGGGAGAAATTGCTTTTATAGATTGTTGCTAGGGAAACCATTCAGCTGGGCTTTTTTCTTTATGACCTGTCTGCCTTATTCTGTATGTATTCCACAAATAGTTGCCCTGTGGTTTGCTCTCAAGTTCAAATTGGGAATTATGCTACGGGTTTTAAAATAGTTTTTAGAAAGTGAATATATTATCTGATTTCATTTACAACATCACAGTACTTATTCATTGTTGAGCTAGTTATTTATTTATAAGAATCTACTGGCCCAGATTCTTAGAAAGGTGAGAAAACTTGTAAAGCTTTGAGGCTTTCTTCCTTAACAGGTTTGTTAATCTCATCAATTCAGAGCTTTTGCTCAAAAAAATGACCTGTTTTTCTTTTCCATAAGCCTCAACAAACATCATTCTCCATGTGCTCTTTAATTTAGCCTAAATCAGTACTACATCCAGCATCTTAGAAAATTGCAGGCCTCTATTACTTGTCACTCAACAAATATGGTAATGATAATACAAACTATTCATATAGAACTTTACAAAATTTTGTCATATACATGATCTGCTGTAAAGGTCACAAAAGTATTGTTACCCTCATCTCAAATATAAAGCTGAGTAAATTGACTCATTAAAAACTATAGAGTGAATAAGTAACAGCCACTACTTAATTTATTATTTTCATTTCCATACAGTGAAAAATATTTGAAGAAACATCAGGAAATGCATGCATCCGTGATTAAATATGTGTTTATTTTGTATTTAAGTGGGCCACCTGAGATACTTACCACAGATAATTCAAACAGAAGGGCCCCAGCTGTGCACACTGTGTAACACATTTTTATATCTTCTGACATTGAAAAGTGAGACTTACGGGAATACTTAGCCTCGTAAATGAGAGAGTGAGTATTTTTTTATGTAATGGGACTTTTCCTCCATGTGAACAGTGAGTAAGAAGCATTGAGAAGCAGGTTTCCCTAAGTTAAGAGAGATTTCCCAAGTCATATCTCTTTTTGGAAGGACAGAAAATACCCTTATAAAAATGGTTGTGTTACAGTACTCACTTCTGGAACCTGGAGCAGGGCACGACTCTGGCAGTGATGTTAGGTGACTTGTTTCTGGATGGTGATTTCAGAATCAACTTGTCCTGAAACAAGCATTATGCATGTTATGCTAGGAAGTAGCTTTATCAGCAACAAAAAAAAATCCTAAGAGAAATATCATGATGGTTTATGACAAATATGAGAGGAGATATTAAATACATGCAGAAGCATTAACGTATAACCAAATAGGAAAGAGAGTTAGGGTGTGACTACATTAACAAAAGGCACTGACAGCTCAGATAAGAGTGTTTGTGAACAACTACTCCATCCCATCATGGCCACTCTGCTGGAGAACAAAATTGGCTGGGATGGGAAAATCTCAAATACCAGCAATTACATAGGTAAGGACTAACTCAACATTTGTGGATTTTGTTGTTATTGTAGAATTCTCATTTTTTCTTTTTTTCTCAAATTGTTCGCTGGAATAGTGCCCGTTATCTTTCTGATTGCAGTTGAACTAGCAGTCCATTATTCCACCTCTAAATTATTTGATGGGTGAATGTGGGAAGGCACCAAAAAAAATTTTTTTTTTTAACTTAAATACACATTGTGCTATAAATTATATGCATAGCATAAGTTGAGTTCCCTTGGAAACAGACTCCCTGCAGTTGTGGCTAATGCCACTATTGTCCTTTCAGGGCAGTTAAACCTTCCTTCTTCCTAATCCTGCTTCCATTGTTTTTTAATGCTGTTGTTTCTAGGAGGATCCTCCCAAAACTTTTTGCCCACAGGGACTTCTGAAACTGTATCCTCAGAAGGACCAGTCATCAGATGACAGCTACAGTCTGAGCAAAGCAGCTTTCTTTAGCTGAGGGAAATTTCTGTACATAGCTTTGAACACTCAGCAGCAATCTTCAGTCTTAAATGGAATAATGGTGGCTGTGATTTTTTTTTTTTTTTTTTTTTGGCGTATCAACTTTTCTCATTTATAGTCCTCAGTTACTCACTCAATCAAACACTATTCTGGGTACCCCTTTGCAGATACTTTTTAGATGTGATTAATGTTCATATGTTTATTTTAAGTTAAAAGAGATCGTCCTTAATGATGTGAGTAGTCCTGACTCAGCTAATTGAAAGGCATTAGAAGCACAGCAGAGGCTTCCATAAAGAAGAAGTTTTATCTGTAATAGCAGTTTAAGCCGTGCTTAAGTGTTCACATCTACTCTTCCTGACAAACTGCCTTACAAATTTGTGCTTTCCTAGGCAGCTCCACAATCATATAAACCAGTTTCTTGCAACACATTCCTCCAGATGTATCTCCTACTGGTTCTGCTCCTCAAGTTGAACCCCTCCTGATACAGTGACCAACCACAACATCCATTCATAATGCCAGTGTTGGCTTATTGTAATTAGAGCCAATGTTCTGTGCTAGCATGGTAACTCCTGCCATTTCTATCCCTGTAAGTCTCTTTGCTACAAGGAGTCTCAAGGGACTATATGGGTTCCATAGATTACAGTTTAATGAGACTCTTTGTCCCAGATGGAAGTATTCCATTCCATTTACAGAGCCTAGAATTATAGAGGATTAAGCATATATTTCCCAAGTGGATGACTCAGAGTGATGGTAATGAGACTATTCCTATTATTGTCTGAACATAGAATCTACATAATCTTCATAATGAGGACACAGTACCAAACAGTAATTGTTCATTTAAGATATATGATGCATCATGAGAGATGGCTGTAATCATTCAGGTACCATTTCCAAAGTGGTGCTTCAATTGTACCTGTAACACTTTGCTTATTGGATGTTATAACATCCAATTTGTAGATAGAACAAATAAATAATCTTGTCATTTACCCACCATTGCACCTTTTTTGCTAATGTAGATATCTTGGTCTGATATGAGGTAACATGGTATGGATCTGTGTCCCCACACAAATACCATGTTGAATTGTAATCCCCAGTGTTGAAGGTGAGGCCTGGTGGGAGGTGATGGATCCTGATGGTGGTTCTTTATGAATGATTTAGCACCATCCCCCATTGATACTGTATTTTGAGTTAGTAATTGTGAGATCTGGTTGTTTGTAAAGTGTGTGGCAACTCCTGCCTCTCTCTCGGGTACTATTCCATAAGATATGTCTGCTTCCCTTTTAGCCTTCTGCCGTGATTCTAAGTTTTCTGAAGCCTCCTCTGACCAGAATCATATTTACTGTACAGCCTGTGCAACCATGAGCCAACTAAACCTCTTTTTCTTTACAAATCACCCAGTCTTAGGTATTTCTTTATAGCAATTCGAGAATCGACTAATAAATGAGGTTATGTAGTATCGTGTACTTATGTATCAAACATGTTTTAAGTTATCTGAGAGTGGTGCTGACTGAGATCTGGGAAACAGGAAAAGCAGAAACAAACCTGCACTAAATATATTCAAGATGAATTACTGACACATCAGAGCAAAATGGTTTAATGTAATCAGCTTGCCACAACAGAGCTGATTGGTTTCCTGAAGAAATGGTGGCATTTCAAATGCTCAGCATTGTTCCTTTTAGCTGGAAGTCTGGATGTTCAGCAGCAAAGTAGTTACAGAAACCTTGCTGTATGAAAACACATCCCTGGGGGGCCATATGTGACCTCTGTTCTTGACACCATTGCTATTTTGTTCATAAGCCTAGTGTGCTAGCACTGAGGTGGCAGATGTCAGAGGCTGGCAGGTGTCAACTGATTGAGACATTCAGTTTATTTGGATGTGAAATCCGTTTTCCATGGTAAATACTCTCACACTTTGTACCCACTTCCATTAACCCATCTATATGATTCTTCCCTAAAACTCTTTGTCCTCAGCCTTTCATTTTTTCTTTTTTTTCTTTCTAAGCACTTGAGTTACAAGACAAGCCATTAAGCACTGTCTCTGATTCTACATATATTTTTACCCCAGATACTTCTTTTTCTCATCAAATTGGGAACCAATTGATCAAACTGGTTCACTGAGAAATACTCTGCCTATTGGGAATATACTCCTTAAGCAGTGACTTTCAAAGATATCCCTGTGTAAGGCTAAAGTGCAGCCACACTCTTCTTTTCGGCTTCCACTCACGCTTTGAGCTAACCCTCTCTGATCCACATCTAGCTTTTTCCCTTCTTCATCGGCTGCTCATAGAGGAACTCCCTAAGAAGTTGCCATATGTGTAAACTGCAGGAGAGTCACAGGTGCAATCATAGTGGATTATACGGGAGTTTGAGTCACACAGCCATGCTACTTATTTGTGTTTTTTTGGCTGTGTTCAACCTTGGACCAAGACATGCCACTTTCATCTTATGATGGATGCTGTTGAGCTTGCTCAAACATAAGACTTATTGACTCTAACAGAATCCAGTCTATGAGGGACAGTCTGGCTGTATAGTCTGTTGATGTTCAGTAGCCAGGTACTCCATCTCTACTAGGACCCAGTCGATGCCACAGGCTATATTCTGAATAGTGTCTAATTGTCTGTTACTGATTGCATCATCCCACTCCAGAATCCTGCAAGTTTACATTGTGATTTTTCTATTGGAGCTTGCCATCAGCTGCGAAAGACAAGTTTCTCCAAAACAAATACCTTTGATAATTCACTGGAGGCCAAATTATATGACTCATGAAAGAGGGTATTCTATATCACAGTCTGTAGATGCTGCAGAGCCCTATTCTATGCTTGATCATATGCTTGATCAAACTAAAAAAAGGCAGTCTTTTATACCACTCAGTAAATGGATTTGGGTCAGATTCCAAAATGTGGAATGCGACACCTTCAGAAGGTAAGGAGGTTTATTTGACATTATACTCGAATTTGAAAAGAATGTTCTGTAATGTCCCAGACCACTGGATGCCTTAAATATTACCTGATATGACAGGCCTCTGAATCTCCTTCAGTATCATTTCCAGCCCCCATTCCTGGAGTATATATCTTATCAAGGCCATCATGTACTTGCCACACTTTCTGTGAAGCATTTCAGAGTTTTCTATGAGTCTGACATCCTGGCTGCCACTCTGACCTTGCCATTTATTTTGATAATTGCACTAGTCCTCCTTCTGTCAGTTAAGCATTAACACCTGGCTTCTAATATTTTATAATCCTATGATCCCCATTGTTATCAGGGAGCCTAGTTCTAAAACTGTATCGCCTATTATTAGCCTTAGCCTCCAAAGAACAGTCACCAATTGGTTTCTTAAGAGTGTCCATGCCTCTCTCACCAGTGCACCCCTATAATTTTTGGTAAATAGAGTGTCGTCTGGATCCTTTTATGGACTGTAATCATTTGATGTACGTAGTAGGTATGTTCGGTATGCCCATTTCTCTGAGGCTTTCTATCATTTTTCCCCTTCTGTCATGGAAGTCCTGGAATTTCTATTTCATTTTGTGTGGGTCTTTGCTTTCTTCAAGTTTCTAAGATAGTCACAGCAATGTGTGTCACAGAATAGTTCTCCCATATTAATAAATTCTCTTTTATCCAAATTTATGTTCTGCCACATCTCACTGTGGCCCAACCACACTAGAATCCAGTTCCTTAGCCAGTGTGTGGTCAGTTTGTGTCATATTGTCAACCTGTATGCTTGACTGTACACATTGTCAAGATTATGCAACTCCTGGATAAAGTCCTTTTCTTCTCTTGGCCAATAATTTCCTCAGGTTATATTATGACTTAAATTGGTGTGGTGGCTTACATTTTTTCGGATTGCAAGGAAAAGTATTCCTCAGTAGGGCATATGTTATTTGGTCTAGTGATACACTGGAGCTGGCTTGTACCAACTCGTGGAAGAAAATTGTGAAACATTTCAGAAATTTTGTGAGTCAATTGCTAAACTGTTGGTAGCTTGAAATCAACTATGATGTTTTTCTTTACATCATGCAAAGCAGCAAATGCTACATATCAGGGCTTTGGCCATTTGTTTGATTTTCTTCTCTGATTGTTAAGTACTTATCAGAAAACCACTGGGATTAATCGCCCATAAGCCACAATAAAGTGAGAAACTTCAACAGTCTCAGAGGGTTCAAGAGATCATGGGGATTTAAGATATTTTAGTTTGTAGACAGATCAAATTGTCCCTACCCAATGTCTCAGAGTCCCACCCAAGTGTCTCTACCCAGTGTCTCAGAGTCCACTTACTTCCATATTAGATGTCTGATCTTGGTGTATCAGATTTTCAGATACATTGTCATTGTATCTGAAGTCATTGGCCTGATCTAAAGCTGTTTTGTCCTTTGGCTAAGGAAACTAAGAATATATTTACTGCCAAGGAAGCCCTCATGTGGTGAGAGACTGAGTTTAAATTGATGATTAATTGCCCTAAGTTTTTCATAGACTTTCTGTAATGTGTCAATTGCCCTAGCAACAGTTCTATGACTCTTTAATCCTTACAATTACTATTCTTCAGTATTTCACAATGGCATGAGATACTACACCTGCTAGTGCAATTCCTTTCATCATTGTCCCATTGAATCTCATCATCCATGAATGGTTTAAAAATTCCTTTTCCTAATTGCCATTCAGCTCCAAAGTGTCATTCTCGGATCTGCCTTCCTGCTACTACTTTGGACACTAAATGTCACAGTTTGGGTTCCAAGGGAAACAGACCCTTAGACTCTGAGATTTGCATGCAGCAGGTTTAATAGAGCGTGATTAGGGGGTTATCTCTGGAATAAATGTGTGAGGGAGTGAGGAAAGCAGGACTGGGCAGAGGGAAAGGTTGAGCTACAAGATTTCATATCAGTGACCTCAATCAATCCTATGGGGAGCTCTGGAGCTGGAACAGCCCTATAGAATTGTTCTCTATCAAGGCAAGGACCTGCACCTTTGTACTGCCCCATCAATCAGTTATTGCATGATGGTGGCTTTCCCAGCAAAAGATTCAAAATTAATGCATCAGCAGCCACTGCCCTTGAAAGGTGAAAAATGGAATCACTCAGTCCTGAAGTGGTATTTGGGTGGCTCTCTTCCACATCCACTACCAACAAGTAATCAAAATGTCATTAATTCAGGAATCAATTTTCGTAATACTATATCTCTCATGTTTTTTTATAAGAAGGGTTTGGCATCTTTAAATTAATGAGGCTTTAAAACAATATTTCGTGTTAAGAACTCAAAGATCTTTACCTTACTGTTCTGAAAAGACAAAGAAAATAGGGGTTACAGAGATCAGCCTCTTAGGAGGTGCTCCAGGGTGTACATAATAGAGATCTTACAGTTTGTCTGATCTTCTGAGTAAAATGAAAAAGGCAGAAGCTGCATTATATAAATTCAAATAGACCTTCATAATTTGGTATAAAGTATTCAGTTATGTGTTAACTATAAAAGGAAATGGAATCCCAAGTTTATAATGGCCAATACACTTCCACTATGTAAATAAGTCAGATTAGCCATGGGAATAGAAACTGTTATTATGTTAATATAATTAATCTTTTCATAATGTTAACATAATTAGTATTTTTGCTACAATTTTAACATTTTTGTATCCTTGCAACAGTACTCATTTGAATTACTTAATTTACTAAGATTTTCACAAATTTTGAGTCATGCTTCATTAAAAGAAACTTGCCAGAAGTTTTTGATTACCAAACATGAAAATTAGATTTACTTATTTTCCTGTGATGAATTTTACTTTGGAAATTCTATGCATTTTTCTCCCAAACTCAAGTAACATTTTTGATTTTGCAGTTTTTTTTTTATGGTTAGGCACAGGTGAGAATTTAATCAGAAAAAAAGAGTAGTTGTACTGTTTGATATGTGTGTACAAAATATATAAATCATATATTATGTAATTTTGTATGTGAGTGAGAAATATTTATGTGAGAAAAATACTATTTAGTTTTTTACAAATTATGAAAATGATCAAAATATGCTGAAATTATTCAGAAAGTTGGGAGTCTTAAGAAAATTTACTTTAAACAAAAGATTGTTAAATCTATTGATTAGAGATTTTCTAGTTTAAGTGGAAAGGACTAGAAAGATAGAAGTGTAACTGCAAATAATGTAACTAAGAAAAAAAAATTGCGGGGAGCATAGCTTTTTGAGATGGGGTCTTCCTCTGTCTCCCAGACTGGAGTGCAATGATATGACCTGGGCTCACTGCAACCTCTGCCTCCCAGATTCAAGAGATTCTCCTGCCACAGCCTCCCGAGTAGCTGGGATTACCCCACCACCATGCCCAGCTAATTTTTGTATTTTTAGTAGAGACAGTGTTTCACCATGTTGGTCAGGCTGGTCTCAAACTCCTGACCTCAGGTAGTCCGCCTGCCTCAGCCTCCCAAAGTGCCAGGATTACAGACATGGGCCACTGCACCAGGCCTTTTCTTTTTTTCAACCAAACACTTTTCATAGTCAATGCTCTTTCAAGGATAAAGAATAACTCTTCTTATAAACACATACATATGTTGATATATTTTAATTCAAATATGTATAGTTCCAAAGGTTGACAATATTTTACTTGTGTGAGTACAATAATAATTTATCCATCCACAAAAAGAAAGTACATAGAGAGAATGACTAAAAGTATAATCTTTTAAAAATCTTCTTCTTATTATGTTGTAGGGACAGGAAAATAGAAGTTGGAAAACAGAACAATATATGAAATTGAAGTTTGAGTCCATTAGAACAAAATTTTAAAAACAATGCCTGAGATATTTTGGTGCAGAATTTCTAAGTGGGTGACTTGCCTTTTGAGTTTATAGACATGCATGGAGAATTGTACTTCCTCAAAATGATTTATGTGAGTAAATAGAAGGGGCCCTAGTTCTCCCTCTGAGACAGCTAAGAAGATAAGAATTAGGGTAGATACAGGTAAATATGTAGGTGGGTCTAGGAGGTTATATGTATGCATGTCACGTAATCTCTCTCTGCTCTATACAAAAATGAAGGCCATTTGACCTTTAGAGACAGATGATGGCAGTAAGATGCAGAGGACTTGAGAAAAATAGTAAACATTTGGAGTAACTGTGGAGAAGAAGAGAGAAAAAAACTGTCCTTTTTAAAAATAATAATTATTATTAAAATTAAAATAATTGGCAAGATTGAGGATACATACTTGATTGGATGCCATAAATGTATACTGAAAGCTGTTCTTCATGATATGTTTATTTTCTGCAGGAATACTTAGGAACCCCAATTTAGAGCCGAAGATATGCCATGTTACATTGATAGAGGAAGGGAGGCTTTCTGACCAAGCAAAGACAATGAAGAAATAGGTAAAAAAATCATTGAGTCTATGTTAGCTCAATTTGGAAAAGATCTTAGGTAAGAGATGAGTGACATTCATATGAAGAATGCGAGACACAGTAAGATCTTCAAATGAGCCATAAACATTCAAAACAAGATTAATTATTTTCACTTTTGTTTTAGTATGTGTTGAAAATATGCAATTAACTCATGGTATGCATACATTCTAATGACCTATTAACCTAAATATTCAGTCAGCCAGAACATTGTATTCCCTGACCAGTCTAGATAAACAGGAATTTGATTTATGCCTCTGCCAAGATACATATTTCAGAAACCATTTAAATCCAAATCAAATCTCAAGTTTCTCTCCATAATATAAGCCACTGAAACTCTTGAGATTTACAAAACTTTACACATACCAGAGAGCAATTAGGGAGAAGGCAAAGTAATTGAAAGGTGATCTACATTTAAATACCAAATACAATTACTTTTGAATTCTGCTTGAATTTATTCCATTAATTTCCAGAATCACAGTGCTCATTTTTCAAATATTTTTTAATTGAAAGTTATTACTCTCATAAAGGTAAGTTAGATGAGACTTTTCAGGTCACAGATAAGCCAATTTTTTATAGTGGTGGTTGTTTTTATATATTGTCCCCATCTCATGTTTTTCTCTCCTCTAAAATGATAATACTAGCACTTATTAAATAGTTGGTATGTGCCCGGCACGGTGCCTAGAACTTTGTATTTTATCTAATTAAAACATAACATAAATATTATTATTTGCACCTATTTAATATGAAGACACTAAGTCTAGGAGAAATTAAATAACTTGTCGTAATTTATGTTGCTGATAACCAGTATTCTTTATCTAAACAGGTCTAATTGATTCTAGATACCATGATTAAACCTCTGCAGTTCTACTGCCCTATTCCCCCTCACCAACTGCTTTTTGTCCCCATCAAAACTTACCCTTTAAGGCGGACTGGATTTTTTTTTTTCGCCATCATCATCATCTTTATTTTTATCTTCCTTCTAATACATTCATGTTTTCCTGGTATAAAAATATTTTCCTAAAATTGTATATATTCAAAGATTGCTATTACAGTTTTTATTGGTATATAATATTTGTATTTATTTGTGGGATACATGTGATATTTTGTTGCATGCATAGAATGTGTAATATTCTAGTCAGTGTGTTTAGGGTATTCATCACCTCAAGAATTTATCATTTCTATGTGTTGGAAACATTGCAAATCTTCGCTTCTAGCTATTTTGAAATACACAATACACTGCTGTTAACTCTAGTCATAAACTCTGCTATGAAACATTAGAACTTACATGTTCCATCGAAATGTATGTTTGTACTTACGTATTATCCTACCTATCTTAATCCCTCCATCTCCCACTTCCATCCACTCCGCAACAAACACATCCTTCCCAGCTTCCCGACATCTGATAACAAAGCTAGGTCTATCCAGGATACTGGTGCTCCAAAGCTATGCAGAACAATGATCCTGCTTATTATCTTTCATATATAGTCTGCTAGATTGTTGAATTTCTGGATTCATTTCCTGTTTATTACCTTTCTACTTCTTTTCTAGATTTAGCGTGCAGAACTCAAGTTTTTTAAAAGACTTAACCTAAGCCAATTCTACCAGTATCCTGGAGAGAATATTCTAGATTTTAAAATATTTTTCACATAATATATTTATGTATGATCATATAGATAGATAGATAGATAGATAGATAGATAGATTAGGTTCTAAAGATTTGATATATAGATATAGATATACATGAATTCCTTATGTCAATTTGTTTCCTGTGAGGATAAACTTATTGAAATTAGAGTCATTGGTATATATCTGTGTCCTGTTGCATTACACAAAGTCTTGAATATATTAATATCTTAAATAATACCTGTTATTAAAATAATGCTGAAATTCACCCACATGAGATTTATTTATATGGATTGGAACACTACTTTCTCAAAAGACAGATTTTCTTTGCAGAACTAATATGACAGGGCAATATCAGTTAAACCTTCCTATAAGATTAAACAATCATGTCCTTTCTCGTGAGAAGACAAACGAGAGTAACTTTTTAAATTTTTAACTTGTATTTTAAGTTCAGTGGTACATGGGCAGGTGGAGAGTAACTTTTTTATATGTATTTAAGGGCTATATATGATAATGTAATGTATTCATTCATATCAGATATAAGAATCAAGCCAGTATGACTGAAATATCTCTTACCTTAAATATTTGTCATTTTTATGCTAGAAAAAGTTGAATTAGTCTCTTCTAGCTATTTTAAAATATGCAGTAGACTATTGTAAAGAATAGTCACCCTACTCATCTATCAAACACTGGGTCTTATTTCTTCTATTGAATTTTATATTTGTACCCATTAATTAACCTCTTTACATTTTCTGTTTTGCTATCCTTCATGGCCTCTGAAAATCACCAGTCTACTCTCTGTTTTCATGAGATTCAACTTTTTAACCCCCACATATGACCAAGAACATATGATATTCATCATTCTGTGCTTGGCTAATTTCACTTACAATATTAGCCCCCAGGTCCATCCATGTTACTACAAATGACAGGATTTTATTCTTTTTTTGCCTAAATAATATTTATATATAGAATATTGTGCATATTTTCTTTGTTCATTCATTCATCAATAGGCACTTAGGTATATTTCATATTTTGGCTATTGTGGATAATGCTACAAGAAACAGAGTGCAGAAATTTCTTCAATGTATTGATTTACTTTCTTTTGGGTATATATCCAGTAATAGAATTACTGGATCATATCGTAGTTCAATTTTTAGTTTTTTGAGAAACCGTCATGAACTTTTCTATAGTGACTGTACTAATTTACATTTCTAACAACAGTGTACCAGGGTTTCCATTTCTCCACCTCCTCGTTAGCATTGGTTTTGGCTTGTCTTTTTGATAAAATTCATTTTAACTGGGGCGAGATGGTATTTCATTGTGGTTTTGATTTGTATTTTTCTGATGGTTAGTGATGTTGAGCACTTTTTCATATACCTGTTTGCTATTGTATGTCTTTTGAGAAATGTCTCTTGAGATATTTTGCACATTTTAAATCAAATTATTATTATTTGCTATTAAGTTGTTTGAGTTCATTATATTTTCAGGCTATTAACGCTTTGTCAGATGAACTATTTGCAAATATTAATATTTTCTCTTACTCTGACTTGTCTCTTCACTTCATTGATTGTTTTCTTTGCTGTGAAGAAGCTTTTAAGCATGATACAATCCCATTTAACTATTTTGTTTAATTGCCTGTCCTTTTGAGGTCTTATGCAAAAATTATTTGCTTATACCAGCGTCTTTGAGCGTATACACAACATTTTCTTCTGGTAGTTTCATAGTTCCAGGGCATAGAGTTGAGTGGTTAATCCATTTTGATTTGATTTTGGTATATGAAGAGAGATAGGTGTCTACTTTCATTCTTCAGCATATAGTTACCCAGTGTTCCCAGCACCATTTATTTGAGAAACTCCTTTCTCTACTGTATGTTCTTGGCTCCTTTGTTGAAGATGAGTTGGCTGTACATGTGTGAATTTATATCAGAATGCTCTATTCTGATCCTTGGTCTATGTGTCTGTTTCTATGCCAGTACTATGCTGATTTGGTTACTACAGCTTTGTATATTTTGTAGCCAGGTAATGTGATGCCTCCAGCCTTGTTATTTTTGCTCAGGATAGCTTTAACTATTCAGGGTCTTTTGTTATAACATATAAATTTTAGATTTTTTTTCCTTTTTCTTTGAAGAATGTTATTAGTAATGTAATAGTAATTTCACTGAATCTATAAATTTCTTTGGTTTGTATTGCCATTTTAACATATTAATTTAAATTTAATTTTTAAATTAATATGTTAATTTTTCCTATCCATGAGCATGGAGTATCTTTTCATTTTTTGTGTCCTGTTTAATTCTTTCACTAGTGTTGCATAATTTTTCTTTGTATACCTCTTTTGCTTCTGCAGTTAAATTGATTCCTAGGTTGTGATTTTTTTTTTTTTTTTTTTTGCCTAAGTATTGCAAATGGAATGCTTTTTAAACTTCTCTTTCAGATTGTTTGCTACTGAAATATTAGGGGCTAGTGATTTTTTTATGTTGATTTTGTACCCTGCAACTTCACTGAATATCAGTTCTAACAGGTTTGGGGTGTTGTCTTTAGGTTTTTCTGAATATAAGGAGTTATCTATGAATAAGGCTAATTTCACTTCTTTCTTTCCCATTTGGATGCACATTATTCCTTTCTTTTGCCTAATTGCCCTGGCCAGGACTTTCAGCATTATGTTGAAAAAAATTGTTAAAAGTGGGCGTGCTTGTGTTTTTCCGGATCTTAGAGAAAAAGGTTTTTTTTTTTTCCATTTTCACTGTTCAGTATGATGTTAGATGTGGGTTTGCCATATGTAGCTTAATGAGGGTTTTCACCATAAAGGGTTGTTAAATTATACTGAATGCTTTTTCAGCATCTGTTGAAATGATCGTATAGTTTTTATTCTTGTTTCTGTTAATGTGATGTATAATGTTTATTGATTTGCATAAGTTGAACCATCCTTGCATTCCTGGGATGAATCCCACTTGATTGTGGTGAATGATCTTTGTAATTTGTTGTTGAATTTGGTTTTCTATGTTTTTGTTGAGTATTTTTCACTTATGATAATTAATAATACTGGTTTCTACTTTTCTTTGTGTGTGTGTGTGTGTGTGTGTGTGTGTGTGTGTCCTTGTCTGGTTTTGGTATAACAGTAATTGTGGCATCATAGAATAATTTTGTAAGTATTCCCTCACCTTCAATCTTTTTTGAGGAGTTTGAATAGAATTTGTGTTTGTACTTCTTTAAATGTATGGTAGAATTCAACAGTGAACACATCAGATCCTGGGCTTTTCTTTGGTGGAAGCCATTTTATTGTTTCTTCAATCCTATTTCTTATTAGTTTGCTGAGATTTTCTATTTTATCATGGTTCAATCTTCGTGGGTTATGTGTTCAGGAATTTATCTATATCTTCCAGGTTTTCCAATTTGCCGGTATACGTTGACATATCGTTGTTCATAATAGTCATCAATGATTCTTTGTATTTCTGTGATCTTAGTTATATCTTCTTTTTCATTTCTGATTTTATTTATTTGGGTCTTCTCTTTTATAATTTGTTAATCTAGCTCAAGGTTTGCAGATTTTTTTCTTGTCTTTTCAAATAACCAATTATTAATTTTGTTGACCTTCTGTGTTTGCTTTTATTCTCAATTTTATTTATTTCTGCTCTGATATTTATTATTATTTTTCTTCAATAACTTTGGATTTTATTTAGTCTTGATTTCCTAGTTATGTTGTTTATTTAAACCAACTTTCTACTTTTTTGATATAGGTGATTATTGTTATAATCCTCTTAGTATTGTTCTTGCTATATCCCATAGATTTTTGTTTGTTATATTTCCATGTTCATTTGTGATATGGTTTGGCTCTGTGTCCCCACCCCAATCTCATCTTGAATTATAATCCTTACCTGTTGAGGGAGGAAAGTGATTGGATAATGGGGCAATTTCTTCCATGATATTTTCATGAGAGTGAGTGAATTCTCATGAGATCAGATTGTTTTATAAATGCTAATTTTTCCTGCACACACATTTTCTCTCTCTTGCCTTTTGCTATGTAAGGTGTGCCTGCTTTGCCTTCTGCCATGAATGTAAGTTTTCGGAGGCCTCCCTACCCTTGTGGAACTCTAAGTCAATTAAGTCTCTTTCCTTTATAAATTACCAAATCTTGATTGTTATCTTAACAGCAGTGTGAGAATGGACTAATACAATTTGTTTCAAGAAAATTCTTAATGTATTAATTTTTTATTTGACTCATTGGCTATTCAGGATCATATTATTTACTTTCCATGTGTATGTGTATTTTCTGAAGAAAATGTGTATTCTGCATTCAGTGGGTAAACTATTCTATAATGTCAGATCTATTTTTTTTCTAGTGTGTGATTTAACTTCTTTATTTTTGGTTGATTTTCTGTCTGGATGATCTGTCTATTACTGAGAGTGGAGTGTTTAATCTACTACTATTGTTGTGTTACAGTCTGTCTATTCATTTATATCTATTAATGTTTGTTTTATGTACTGGGGTGCTCCAGTGTTGTGTACATAGATATTTATAGTTTTTATAACGTCTTGCTTAATTGACCCCTTTATCATTATATAATGAGTTTCTTTGTCTCTTTTCACTCGCCTTGATTTGTAATCTACTTTATTTGGTGGAAGCATATCTAATCTTGCTTATTTTTGGTTTCTAGTTACATGTCGTATCTTCTTTTCCTTCAATTTTGCTTTATGTGTGCCTTTATAGGTGAAGTGAGTTTCTTGTAGGAAGTATACAATTTCCTCCTTTCTTTATCCATTGAGCAATACTATGCCTTTTAACGGGAGAACTGAGTTTATTTACAGTCAGTGTTGTTATTGATACATAAGGACTCATTACTGCCATTTTGTTGCTTGTTTTCTGGTTGTTTTTTAACTTCTCTGTTTATTTCTTCCTTTCTTCCTGTTTCCTTTGTGATTATGTTATTTTCTCCAGTAATATATTTTAATTCGTTGCCTTTATTTTTAGTGAATCTCTTATTAGGTTTTTGAATTCTTGTTACCATGAGGATTACAAAAAAAAATCTTAAAGATATACAAAGTTACTTTAAAGTGATGACAACTTATCTTATACAAGATCACAAAGAAAAGAATAGAAACAATCAAAAAATGAAATAAATAAAATTCTATGCTTTAACTCCAAATCCTCAACATTTCTGCTTTATGTTGTCTCAATTTACATATTTTAATATTTCATATATCTTACCAAGTTGCTGTAGCTATTATTGTTTTTAATATATTTTTTCCTTTGTGTTTTATACTTGACTTACAGGTGGATTGCACACCACAACTATGGTATTTTAATATTCTGGTTTGTCTGTGTACTTAATGTCAGCAGTTGGGTTTTCTACCTTGAAAAGTGTTTTGGTTTTGCAGTTTAGTGTTTTTGTTTTCTTCTGCTTTCAAGTTGAAGAACTCACTGGCATTTCTTGTAAGATGGTTCTGATGGTGAGGAATTCTCTAATCTTTTTGTTTATCTGAGAAAAAACTTAATCAGTCTTTCATATTTGAAGGATAGCTTTGTTGGATGCATTAATCTTGGATGGCAGTTTTATTTTTTATTATTTCCAGCATGTTGAAAATGTCATCCCAATTCCTCCTGCTCTGTATGGTTTTTGTTGAGAAGTCCATTTCCAGATAAATTGGAGCTCCTTTGTATGTTATTTATTTAAATATTTTCTCTAGCTGCTTTTATGAATCCTTTGTCCTTGAACTTTGGGAGTTTCATTATTATATGTCTTATTTGGGTCAAACTCTCTAGCATTCTCTCACCTCCCTATGCCTGGATATTTATCTTTTTCTCAAGTTTTGGAAAACTTCCTATTATTTATTTGAATAAGCTTTCTCTCCCTTGCTCTTGCTCACCTGAACTTTGATCACCAATTGTTCTTAGATCTGTTTTGTTTTTTGAGATATTTTCTATATCTTTTAGTTGATATTTCTTCTTTCTCATTCTGTTTATTCACCTTTGACTGTGTTTTTAAAAATCTTGTCTTTGAGCTCACTAATTCTTTTTCTCTGCTTGATCCATTTTGCTGTTGAGAGCTTCTAGTGATTTTTTTCTTTATGCAAATATATTTATCAGTTCCAAGGTTTTTGATTGACTTTTTAATTATTTCAATCTCTGGTTAATTTCTCCAATAAATTTCTGAATTGCTTTTCTTTTTTTGTGTTATTTTGGACACCACTAAGTTTCCTTAAAACTACTATTTTGCCAAGCCTGTAATCCCAGCACTTTGGGAGGGCAAGGCGGGCAGATCACGAGGTCAGGAGATCGAGACCATCCTGCCTAACATGGTGAAACTCCATCTCTACTAAAAATACAAAAAATTAACTGGGTGCGGTGGCAGGTGCCTGTAGTCCCAGCTACTTGGGAGGCTGAGGCAGGAGAATGGCATGAACCCAGGAGACGGAGCTTGCAGTGAGCCAACACTGCGCCACTGCACTCCAGCCCAGGCAACAGAGCGAGACTGCATCTCAAAAAAATAAAAAATAAAAATAAAAATTAAAAAACCTACTATTTTGAATTCTTGGTCAGGTAGTTTACATATTGCCATCTCATTCTGGTCAGTTACTGGTGGTGACTTGCTGTTGTTCCTTGTGGATGTATGCCTGTGTTGTTGCATTGAAAGTTTAGTTAATTATTCTAGTCTTCTCTTTCTCCATGGCATATTTTGGTTTCTATTAGAATGTTTGCTTAGAGATTTGTTTAACTTATCTGTTGATTCCCTCTCCTCTCCTCTCCTCTCCTCTCCTTTCCTTTCCTCTCCTTCCTTATTTTTATGCTAGATCACTGACTCTTTTCTGCACTCAGTGGCCCCTTAACCACAGATTTGCTTTGGTTCTAATAAACAATCAGATTGTCCCATCCTAAATGGTGAGGGATATTCCAGCAATATGGGAAGGTTGGCTAGGGGTTTGTGTTTAGGGGACCTTAGAAACAAACCTCTTGCAGTGTGGTGCTCCACAACAGCCATTCTAATTTGGTACTCTCCTTTGGCTGAATCACATAGCAATTTCCAGGGCAATTTCCACCTTTGTTTCTAGCTATTCTCAAGGATATGTCTCCCTTCAACTACTCCCAATGCTTCCTGTTGTTTGAGGTAGGGATACGTTCTCTGCCAAGAGACCCAAAATGTGGGAAAACTGGTTGTCCATTTTGATTTCACTTTTTCCAGTGTAGAAATCAAGAGACATGGGGAAGCCAGTTTGCTTCTATGCCACCATGTTGAAACCCAACTTGTGATGTTATCTAAAAACATAAATACATAAAAATGTAGAACTGTGACAGTTAATATTGAGTGTCAACTTGATTGGATTGAAGGATGCAAAGTATTATTCTGGGTATGTCTGTGAGAGCATTGTCAAAGGAGATTAACATTTGAGTCAGTGGACTGGTAGAGGCAGACCCACTTTCAATCTGAGTGTGTACCATCTAATCAGCTGCTAGCGTGGCTAGGATAAAAGCAGGCAGAGGAAAGTAGAAGGACTAGACTGGCTGAGTCTTCATCTATCCCCCATGCTAGAGGCTTACTCCCCTTGAACATGGGACATCAAGTTCTTCAGCTTTTGGACTCTTTGACTTGCACCAGTGGTTTGCCAGGGTCTTTTGGGCCTTTGGCCACAAACTGAAGCCTTCAATGTTAGCTTCCTTACTTTTGAATTTTTAGGACTTGGAATGACTTCCTGGCTCCTAGCTTGCAGACGGCCTATTGTGGGACTTTATTTTTTGATCATAGAGTAAATAAACCTTAATAAACTCCCTTTCATGTATATGTCTATCCTATTACTGCTGTCTCTCTAGAGAATCCTGACTAATACAAGAACTAATAAATTTTTTTCTGATTTTTTTATAATTTCTTGAAAACTGGGAATTATAGATAAACTAAAAAAGAAAGAGATCCATGTTGTTTAGTGAATTCTAATCTACAACCTTCTTTAATTTTTTAAAAAACTTTTAGACTCTTTGCTATAAACTACGTTGTTTTTAATTGAAAATACTTTCTCCACCCATGTCGGGTTATATGGCAGCTCACAGAAAATGTTTCTAATCAAATATATTTTAATTAAATTTGTTTTATATTGCAATGAATAGATAGTTGATACTTTATTTCAAATATCTTCACAGGCTCTGGTTTTCATTTTTATCAGAGTACCACTCTCTTGTCTACTTATAATGATTTTGGAAGCTTTATGTCATTTGAGTTTATGGATATATTTTTACCTTCATCTTATTCTGGCACAGAATATGAATTGATTGATATAAAATTAAGGATTTCATTAAATATTTTTCACAAGTTGAAATATTCCAAACTAAAATTATTGGATTCAAAATTAAAAATTTTACACTATTTGAGCTCAAGTTATTTAAATTTTTTCTGTTGCAAGTAAATGTTTTCTGTGATAGCATTTGTTGAATACTTATATTTAACACATTTAACTCATTTTGAATATGGGGCAACTATATTTAGAGGCTATGTTTAAAAGACATTCCAGCAAAAGACCAAGAACAGGCAATTCAATCTTGAATGAAAACAAAATTTGAAGATGGACTACCCAACTTTATGATGTACTATAAAGATACAGTGATCCAGACAGTATGGTATTAGTGAAACAATATATCTATACATTAGTGGAACAGAGTAGAAAGCCCAGAAATAGACCCACATAAAAAGAGTCAACTGATATTTGATAAAGGAACAAAGGCAATGCAATGGCACAAAGATGATCGTTATAAAAAATGGTGATAGAAAACCTGGAAATTCACATGCAACAAACAAATCTAACTATGGACCTTATACCCTTCTCAAAAAATGTAGGTAACTCAAAATGGATCATAGACCTAAATGTAAAATGCAAAACTACAAAACTCCTAGGAAGTAACATGAATGAAACCCTAGATGGCCTTCAGTATTTTGATGACTTTTTAGATCCAATATGAAAAACACAATCCATGAAAAATCAATCAATAAGCTGAATTTCATTAAAACTAAAAATTTTTCTCTGTGAAAAACAATGACTAAAAAAACTAGAAGGTAAGCCACAGATTGGAAGAAAATATTTGCAAAAGGCACTTCTGAAATAAAGCTGTTATTCAAAATATACAAAGAACTAACAATTCAACAATAAACAATGAACAGTCTGATTAAAAGGTGGGCAAAAGACCCAAAAAGACACTTTACCAAAGAAGATATACAGATGTCACGTAAGCATATAAAAAGATATTCAACAACATAAAACATTAGGGAACTGCAAATTGAAACAGTGAGACACCACTATGCAGTTATAAGAATGGCCACACTCCAGAACACTGACATCAAATGCTGGAGTGCATGTGGAGCAATAGGGACTGTTGTTTATTCCTTGTGGGAATGAAACATTATATGTACACTTTTGAAGAAAATTTCATAGTTTCTTACAAAACCAAACATACTCTTACCACAGAACCCAATCAAGTTATTTAATATATAGCCAAAGGGATTAAAAATGTATGTCCACACAAAATTTCACATGTAACGTTTATGGCAGCTTTATTCACAATTGCTAAAACTTGAAAGCAACCAAAATGCCCTTTAGTAGATGGATGAACAAATAAACATGGTGTCTGCAAACAATGTGATTTTATTCAGTATGAAAAACAAATGAGCTATCAAGCCATAAGAAGACACAGAGGAAACTTAAATGCACATTACCATGAAGGATGCCAGTCTGAAAAGGCTACATACTATACCATTCCAACTATGTGACATTCTAGCAAAGGAAAAACAATGGAGACAGTAAAAAGATCAGTGGCTGCCAGAGTTTAGGGAGGAGGGGGAAAAAACAGGCAGAGCACAGATGTTTTTTACAACAATGAAACTATTTTCTATGATAATGTAATAGTAGATACTTGTCATTAAACATCTGTCAAAACCTGTAAAATGTATAACACTAACAGTGAACTCTAATGTAAACTATGGACTTTGGGTTAAAATGATGTGTCAATGTAGATTTATTGACAGTAACCCATATAACAATTTGGTATGGGATGTTGATAGTTGGGGAGTTTGAGCATATGTGGAGACAGTGGGTTTATAGGAAATCTCTGTACTTTCCATTCTGAACCTAAAAGGGCTCTAAAAATTAAAGTTTATTAATTTATAAAACAAAAGTGATTCTAAGATACTAATATTTATTTTAAGTGTAGTTTCCAAAGTCTCAAACATTTCTAACATTTAATTGGCTAGCAACAAAGACAGAAAACATGAACGGTTATGCTGCAGTACATTTTTAATAGACATCAGTATACTCACAGTTATATTAACTGTGCATATATGACAATTTTTTAAGTTTGACAACTGTGGCTTCTATTTTAATTTCTGAAATATTTAAAATTCTTTAGATGAAATTTTGAGTTGTATAATTGTTGCAACAAAATCTGAATACTTTGTAATTTCTACCTCACAAATTTCTTAATTTGATGAGAATGTTATTTTTACCAGGATGCTGTGCTACATCAAAATTTATATCCTTATCTTTACCAAAATAATTCATAATTTTTATCTAATACTAAACTTTTTAAATGAATTACATTGAAAATGATATTGATGTTTTCTCTTAAACAGATAAGACTTCTAAAAAATTTATCTGAGTCCACAAGTATGATATAGAAATGATTAATTATTGGAAATAATTGATATTTTATTCTAAGTACTTCATGCCACTGATATAAAATAATTACCCTGTAATTGTTTGGAAATTTATTGTAATGAAACCAATGAATAACCAGTTATTATGTCATTTTAGTATGTGCACAAAAATCTTGGAATAAGAAAGAGCAAAATTAGTCCACAAAACAGTTATTTTATCTGAATAACAGTACTCACGTGTGTGATAAAAGTTGAAAATATATATTATGCCAGTTAAATGATCAATTGCAACTTGCTTAAAAATTGTAAAGTCAGTATTTATTTTTAAATTAATTTTGTACATATATTTTTTCATTCTTCAATCCTACAAAAATGGATTTAGCATAATCTAACAAGAAAGTAAGTGATTTTAGGTGTGTATATTCACTGTTGGGAATGCTGCTTGGTGTCGCAAAAATCAACACTGAGACAAAGGGTCTCTCAGCAAGGCTAGTTTACTTTCTGCAGAAAGGGTGCCACTTGCTAGCAGTCTTGCCATGAGAGAACATAGGTTGAGCAAACATATAAAACTATTATGTTGAAAAAGAATAATTGGATTATATATTTGAATTATTAGGACAATATAGTAATATGTACTAATAATTATGACTAAATAGTTTAGTTATAAGCTAAATATAACAAAACTTTATTTTACAACTTACAAGGGAACAAGTTAAAAAACACTGATAATGCTTGTTGTGTTTCCTGGCAGTCAACAGAAGTCTTCCTGATAGGAATGTACAAAACTGGCTGATATAGAAAAAGAATAAGCTCCTAAGGATACTGAGTAATGAGAAGTGAGATGAACCAAAAACATTCATAAGTATAGAATTAATAATATATTTAATGTATCTTTTACATTTTGATTTATTTTTTACCAAGCATATTCTGTAGGATATGTAATACTATAGGTAGTAATTACAAATGTATAAAAAATTAATCCATAATTTCACTGACTTAATGTAACAAATATTTATTTCTTGCTCACTTTGTATGTCTGGTGAACATTTGGCAAGTACTCTGATCCACATGGTCACTCCAGCATTCAGGCTGATGGAAGCTTGTCATCTCTGTGTCAGGAAAACAAAAGATTGGAGAACATAATTTTATTTTATTTTTTTACTGTTTCATCCCAGAAGTAAAACATACCAAAGGCAGTATTTATAAAAATTTTAGTCTCCATGTCTCTGGGATTTATACACACACACACACACACACACACACACTTATATACATATATATATTTCAAGTGATTTAATCTCATGTTCACTACAAAACACTTTCTGAAAGTTATAAAACTAGTAAGTAACCCTAGTGAATGGAGCCGACAATGAAACCCAAGTGTCTCTTCTCTAACATTCTCTTTCCAATATAGCACATTGCCTCAGTAGGTTGAGAAGTAATTCCAAATATACTCCCAAATGTCAACTTTCTGTTTTTATTAGGATTATTTAGAAAGATCCTTAAGAAAATGCTATTTTTACCACATAATATAGTTCTATTGCTATTTTAAAAGTAAAATTAAAAAATGATTCTAAAAAGGAATGTATACTTGGATACGTATTAATGTAGTCAGGTCAAGTTTTTTTTGTTTGTTTTTGTTTTTTTTTTTTCAGTGACAAAGAGATAAAAGAGACATGTACACACACACACACACAGAGTTGATTACTGTGAGGGCTATTCTCTCAAAAGGATTACTTCTGCTTTCTAACTACTCTTTTTCCATTTAATTTGTTTCAATATTTGTCACATTATAGTTATCTCCATGGTGATGAACTGTGATATTGCAAACATTAGCTAAATCAGGCTGGAGGAAAATATAATTGGGGAACAAAGGGCCCTTGGTCCACAGAAAAATAACCTGGTACACATCAATTATGAAAAAGTTTGAAGGAAAACAAAAGAATAGTATAAAAGGATTCTAATGATCAGATATGATATAAAAAGAAGAGGAAATTGAAAATTTAGCTTTCCAAAGGCCTTAGAAGTAATAAACTGAGCAATAAGCTCTTGATATAGTAGTAATCACTATCTTTTTAGGATATTGGCAGTGCTTCAGATAATAAGGAAATCCATGTCATATTTGATTGGATAAGAAGAATGATGTATTTTTGAGATACAGAGATATAAGAAATGTAAATAAACAAGAATAGTTTTGTTTTTTTCTTTTAAATCTCACAAGTTTAATTTCGTGGTGTTGCTTTATTTAATGGGTTAAGGGAAATCCATTAGTGAGTTTATCTGTTCAAATTTCAGAAGTCATTATGGAAACAACCTCCTTTTTCTTTTTGAAGTTTACTATGTTTCTGTTACCTGCAGTAGAATCCCATATGCAAACAATTAAAATATATTGTATCATATGTTAAAAGATAAATGTTCTTCGTTCCCTATTTCCTTCAGGAAAGTATTATTAGTGGCCTTGCCAGAGAGGTTTTTTAGACAAACTTTCCTGATTCTATTAAAAGATAAGAGCCCTTTAATCACCTTTGACACCCTCCATTCCAATATATCAAATCCCTGAAAAGTATGCATTTATGTATTCAACTACTCAATGAATATTTGCTGAGTTTCCACTATGTATAGGCATAATTCTAGTGTTTATCTTCCATAGTATAAAGAGTCAGTAAGTTGACATTATATTTGAAAGTTCTCTAAAATACCATTCAAATGTATGTTTACACAATATACTTGCTCTCCACAAACATGTATTCCTACAAAACATAGACATATGAAATCATACTTTCAAATCACATTTTAGAGTCAGTATGTACTTTTTTAAACTTTTAAGTTCAGGGTACACGTACAGGTTTGTTATATAGGTAAACTTGTGTCGGGGGAAGGGTTGTACAGATTATTTTGTGACCCAGACAGATATTAAACGCAGTACCCACTAATTATATTTCCTGATCCTCTCTCTCCTCCCACTCTGCACCCTCTGATAGGCCCCAGTGTCTTTTATTCCGCTGGATGTGTCCTTATGTTCTCATTTGGCTACCACTTATAAATGAGAAAAGGTGTTTTTGATTTCCTGTTCCTGTGTGAGTTTGCTAAGAATAATGGCCTCCCAGCTAGATCCATATTCTTCTTTTTATGGCTGCATAGTATTTCATGGTGTATATGTACCATATTTTATTTATCCAGTCTACCATTGATGGGCATTTAGGTCTATTCCATGTCTTGGCTATTGTAAATAGTGCTGCAGTGAACATTCATGTGCATGTGTCTTTATAACAAAATGATTTCTATTCCTTTGGGTATATAGCCAGTAATGGGATTACTGGGTCAAATGATGGTTATATTTTTAGGTCTTGGTGGAATTGCCACACAGTTTTCCACAATGGTTGAACTATTTATACTCCCAATAGTGTAAAAGCATTCCTTTTCCTCTGCAACCCCACCAGCACTTATTATTTTTTGACTTTTTAATAATAGCCATTCTAACTAGTATGAGATGGTATCTCATTGTAGTTTTGATTTGCATTTCTCTAGTGATCAGCAATGTTGAATTTTTTTTCATATTTGTGTTGGCTGCTGTATGTCTTCATTTGAAAAGTATCCGTCCATGTCCTTCTGCCTGCTTTTTAATGGGATTGTTGTTGTTTTTCTTTTTTTTTTTTCTTGTAAATTTAAGTTCGTTTTACATGCTGGTTCCTAGATCTTTGTCAGATGCATGGTTTGCAGAAATTTTCTCTCATTCTGTAGGTTGTCTGTTTACTCTATTGATAGTTTGTGTTGTTGTTGTTGTTGTTGTGCAGAAGCTCCTTAGTTTAATGAGATCTCATATATCAACTTTTGCTTTTCTTTGTAATTGATTTTGGCATCTTTGTTATGAAACATTTCCGATTTCTATATCAAGAAAGAGATTGCCTAGGTTGTCTTTCAGGGTTTTTACAGCTTTGAGTTTGACATTTAAGTCTTTAATCCACCTTGAGTTAACTTTTTAATATGGTGTAAAGAAGGGATCCAGTTTCAGTCTTCTCTATATGACTAGCCAATTATCTCGGCAACATTTATTGATTGTTTCGGTCAGCTTTGCTGAATATCAGATAGCTGTAGGTGTGTAACCTTATTTCTGGGCTCTCAATTCTGTTCAATTGGTATTTGTGACTGTTTTTGTACCAGTACTATGCCGTTTTGGTTACTGTAGCCCTGTAGTATAGTTTGACATGAGGTCGTGTGATGCTTTTAGCTTTATTCTTTTGGCTTAGGATTGCCTTGACTATTCGGGCTCCTTTTTTTGTTCCATATGAATTTTTCAATATTTTCTAGTTCTGTGAAGAATGTAATTGGTAGCTTGATAGAAATAGCATTGAATCCATAAATTGCTTTGGGCGGTATGGACATTTTAATATTGATTCTTCCTATCCATGAGAATGGAATGTTTTCCCATCTATTTGTGGCATCTTTAATTTCTTTGAGCAGTGTTTTGCGGTCCTCCTTGTAGAAATCTTTTACCTCCTTGGTTAGCTGTATCCCTAGGTATTTTATTCTTTGTGGCAATTGTGAATGGGATTGCATTCTGGATTTGGCTCACAGTTTGACTCTTGTTGGGGTATAGGAATGCTAGTAATTTTGATACATTGATTTTGTATCCTGGGATTTTGCTAAAGTTTTTTGTCAGCTTAAGGAACTTTTGGGCTGAGACTATGGGATTATCTAGATATAGAGCATGTCATCTGCAAATAGGAGTAGTTTGACTTCCTCTCTTTCTACTTGGATGCCCTTTATATCTTTCTCTTGTTTAACTAAAACAGTTGTCAAAGTCATTACCAATGATAGCTGTAGGCTTCAATCCAAGGAAGATATTTCTGTACTTACCTTACTCAGGTCCTTTTCGAGTTACTTTTCCACAGACCTCCAAGGTAGCATGTCCTTATAACTTTCTTCCCACTCTGTCTGCTACTTCTAAAACTCTGTTGCAGAATTATTACTGTTGGCATTACTCAACCCTCAATCTTAGAGCCACAATACTTTTTATTCCATACACAAATAACTACGGTGTTTAGCACAAAATATCCTCTGATTCACTGACCTATATTTTCAAGTATCTGCTGAAGTTTAGTGGCTGAACTGCACTTCAAATTCAATATGTTGAACTCAGATGTCCTTATCTATTATTCTTCCATGGCTCCTTATCTTCTTCAGAGAAGTATACCCTCTTCTATTCAAATAGCAAGTCAAAGACCTAAAAATGTTATTTGAGACTTCTTTTTACCTTCACTCAACATACCAAAATGTATCTTCAATTTCTATTAATTTAATTTGAAATAGTCTTCAAATTCATTGTTTACTTCTGTATTTTCAGTGCCAAACTCACTAGTCCAAGTAGCCATTAACCTTTGACTAGACGTTGGCAATAAAATAATAACACATATTTCTGCATATTTTCTGTTTTTCTTTCCTCGTTGTCCTCCATAATGCTGCCAGGGTAATCTGTTCACAACTCAAAACTACTTATATTACATTCCTGTTTAAAGTGATTCACTACTGTTTTGAGGAAGATATAAATATGTAACTTGGTCATAAAATAAAGACTTCCTCCTTCTCAGCATCAACATATGTTATTCCACTTTGCTTTCTTTTTAAATTAGCCTCCTCTGACATTTTTTCATCTGCCATGCTTTCTCTCTATTTCACATCTTTGGAAATCTATGGTATGGATGGTTGTGATCATAGAATGACATGATTAACGTCATGGTATTGAATAACAGAGACATGTGTGAATCTCTGATATATTTCCTTGCTTTATAATTTAAAGGAAATTCCTTATGTTCTTCTTTTTTTTTCTTTTTTTAGAAATGAGGTCTTGCTATGTTATCTAGGCTGCCTCAAGCTCCTGGGCTCAGGTGATCCTCCCACCTCAGCCACATGAGTAGCTGAGACTACACCACTGCACTTGGCTTCTTATCATTTTTAAGCTTTAACTACTTTATTATAGAAATGGAGTTAGTAGTAATATTAACTTTATAGGCTTCCTGAGTATATTAAATAATAATTTTACAAACAACGAGCTAAAATTCAACGTGTCAGTCACTGGTTTTGTGCATTTTGCCAAGTCATATATCATTTTTAGATATATTAGTCTACTAATCAGCAGTAGAATGTTGGACTGCATATGTTATATGGTGGATGTACTAATGTTGCTATGAAGTGCTTATTGATGTTAAAAAATATTGGCTAAAAATAGAAAATAATCTTTTCCCCTTTTACTTCAGTTTTCTGGTAAAGAGTTATTTTTGAATAATACCATTACCAAATTCAGATAAATTGAATATTGGAAAGTTAGAAAATTTTGTGTCTTAGTTTAATCAGTGCCCCAGAAACTTACTGTGTATTTTAATTATCTTAGGATATTTTAAAAATACAAAAACCAATTTATTTAATCAATAGTGATTTTCAAAATTCTACATTTCCTACCATCTCCCAGGTGATGTTGGGATTCCTACCTTTAATTTACCTTTTAGTCATAGTAGTATAGATGGATAGAGAATATATTATCAGCATTAATCTATGAACATTTTAACACGGTGTATTTCTTGACTATATTATGTTGTAAGAAAAAAAGAAATATAAGTCATATGCGTATACTTCCCATCATGGTAATTAAAAAGCGAGATTAATTTTTTTTGGCCAGGCACGGTGAGTCATGCCTCTAATCTCAGCACTTTGGGAGGCCCAGGCAGGAGCATTGCTTGAGCCAGGAGACCAGCCTGGGCAACATAGTGAGACCTTGCCTCTACTTAAAATACATAAATAAATAAGCCAGACATGGTGGCACACACCTGTAGTACCAGCTACTTTGGAAACTGAGGTGGGAGGATCACATGAGCCTGGTCGATTGAGGCTGCTGCAGACTACTGCACTCCAGTCTGGATGACAAAACAAGACCCTGTCAAAAAAAATAGATTAACTTTTTAATAGAAGAAATTC
The DNA here is from genome assembly GCF_000951045.1 of Mandrillus leucophaeus. Lineage (NCBI taxonomy): Eukaryota > Metazoa > Chordata > Mammalia > Primates > Cercopithecidae > Mandrillus > Mandrillus leucophaeus. The sequence continues at coordinate 308,450 of NW_012098877.1, read as the reverse complement.
TATTGAAAAAATTTAAATTGTAGTGATTGGTGCAAATCAAATGGACAGTTGCATCATGCTATATACATTGTAGATATGTAATAAGTTCTTAAAATGGGAATTCAATAAATGGATGGATTTTTACTTGCATTAATAATTAGGATAGAATTAAGAAGAAGAAGATTTGACTTGAGATTTGGTGGATAGGTAGATACTAGATTCTTTACATACAAAAAAGGAAATTTTAGGATACGAAAATAGCTTTGAACAAAGTCAGAGAAGCAAGAATGAAATTGGTACATGTAGAGATATCAGGGGGATTTCAAGTGAACTTACAGAACATGGAAAGATTTGGTTCTAAGCAGCATAGGACTTATAAAGCTTTGGTTCTGGGCAGCAGTGTTTAGATGTGCTAGTAAGTCTTGGTGTGTTACGTGCAATTTGCTACTTAGATGGTTTTAAGTACTCAATATTCATGTCATATAAATTAAAGTAAGGTCAATATTCAATATTATTTGTAGAGTAACAGTATTCAGTTACATGTCAATTCTATTCCTTGAATTCCAGAGAAAAATGGAGCAATAGCTGGCATTTCATGGAATTTCATATTGAGAGGCATGTAACATAGACAAATGTCGAGTTGGCTTTAGCTCAAGCCATTGCTTCTTCATGCCGGATTTTCCATCTGTCATAAGTGAATGTCATTGCTTACACATGTAATAGTAGTATAAATCTTAGACTGCTCTGTGGTGGAGACTAATGCCTGACACATAGTAGGGACTCAAAAAATACTTGTTGATTGAATGAAAGAATGTCCACCCATTAGGCAGGTTGGGGTCTGAATACAGGACTTCTTCATGCTAAATTATATTATTAGTTGTAATAATTTTGATAGGAAAGTACACATTGATATTGCCTTATTTTGTAGGAAGAACCACACACATTTATTTAAAATTCTGTCTTATTACCATCCACATTTAATAATAAAAAGATTAGGATAACTAAGTAGGTAAATTAATATTTTCAGAAGGACAATCCTTATCTAGAACCTCTATATATTTGACATATATGAGCCATTTTAATACTGTAACCTTCCAAATGCTGAAAGCCAGGATCATCTGAGAGACTGTGCAACAGTTTACTTAAGGAAACACTAATATTTAGATGCATTCCAGGTTCCATTGAAAAGATCGGTCATTCAATAAAGCATCACTAATGTACCAATTGTTTTCTTGGTTGAAAATACAAGTATTTATATTCTCTCATGCTTCAACACATCTGTTGCCCCAAGTACCAATGTGATACTGTTCAAATTACATTACTATTCCAGTATTGCCACCATTTTCATGTCACTTCTAAACTAGCAATGTAATTATATACACCTTTCTTCTGGTATTTATTATTAATGAGATAATAAAGTGGGTGATTAAGCATTTGCCAGTTGCATCTGTAATCACTGGACCAACCTGAGGAGAATAGGTTCAATAGCATGTCATCAAAAGGATAAAATCTTAATGAGTCATTAACTAGTGATGGAATTGTGAGGCACACATCAGATAGAGTTATTTTCTTGGCCATAAAAGAGAAAGTTGAGGCTGAGAAAATAATTTGATATTTCATAGAAGAAATGAATACATAGACTGTATTTCTAGATTTTTTTTTATTTTCTCACCTTCTGATGCTCTGAAATATAGGTGAATTATCTTCCCCTTTATCATGAAACACTTTAGATAAGAATTATTTAGGAAACAATAATTACAAACATCCTCGTACCTTTGAATCTGTTTATTATAATTAACACAACAGTTATCTTAATAACTTTCTAGTTTTGAGTTCCTTTGTAGTTTTTTGTCTTCAATTGCAAAGCAGATATATAACCAAAAGTAATAACCACTTCTCAATTTTTATGTCATTTAATTCATGTGGGTTAGAAATATATTTACATGCTTATCAAGATGGTTGATGTAGTGTAGATTCTATTGTAGCCTCTACAACTCAAGTCACTTGAGTTACTGAAAGATTAACTCCCATTTGGCATGAGGGGCACAGCTTGTGGCACATAGTTAAATGGCAGTGCCCTAGGAGAATCCCTAAGATATGACTACTCTTTTAGAGAGCCAGCCAACTCAATAATGAGACTTATAAACCTAGCCTTAGATACCAGCTGGAGGATTTAATGGACTCTGACTAGCGGAGGGTAAAAAGAATCACAACCAATCTGGCTGCTATGTGGCTTGAAAAACATTTGTAGGTCCTAGGGAGATTGTCATAGAGGATCAAGGAGTGGTATGATGGCAAATTTTAAATAATTTACCCAGAAGACTTCACTTGTAAGAAAGATAAATAAAAATCACTTTAGAGAGAATATTTTTGAGGATCTTTGTTAAGCTCAAGAGAAAAAAAAAACTGTCAAAGTAATGGAGCCTTCAAACATGAATTTTCTACATGTGAGATAGTATGCTTCCCTATCTTTATTTTTAAAAGCATGAGTGATTACTTATCAGAGATGTATTAAGTGTAATTTTTGCATTTTTTGTTAAATATCTTGTGTTCTGCATAAGATTGTTCTGGTAATCAAGTGATTTAATAAATCACATAGAACAGCCTCTGCGACACAGAAAATGCTTAAAACTGGTGGTTTTCAACTCTACTATTTTCAATAATTTTATAACTGTGTTTTATCAATTATGTGCTTAAACAGCAGCATTTGTTTTCTTTTTTGGTAATATGTAAAATAATAATGTATCTTTAAATCAATGGCAACTTGGATAGAATATGCTATTAATTTTATTTGTCATAATACCTGACAATATTTAACTTTCCCTTTGAGATAACACTACCCCACTAATAGCCACCTGTTCAGGAATTCTAATGTTTCATGATATTTATGGAAAACGATTATTCTGGAAGTTACACCTGGCCCAGGGCCAGTCACTCCATAACTTATCCAGTGACTATGAGATGAGCACCAGCAAAGAGCTATGCCAAATACGAACCATGTAAATTTGATTGTTTTCTCTACAATTTGGAACATAGGCCGATTGTTCAGGAGTAGAAAATGAATGAAACAAATGCATAGAGAGGAATATGGATGCTATAAGAAAGAAAGACTGTGAATGTAATTTACCCTTAGAGGTAGGTTCTTCCCTGTTCTAAGGATTAATAAGACTATAATCTTTAAGATATGTCTAACATCTGTCTAGTTGGGGGAAAAATGTATCAACGTCAGTTCACAAATATAAAGTATATACATCTGAATTGAAAATGAATTCAATAATTAAAGATTTAGCAACACCAAGAAGACTTGGAAGAATATCCCCAAAGCAAACCTCTCTTAAGAGTTTGGAGGTTTTTATGTTGGTGAGAAATGTCTCAAGTTAATTATTCGTCATAAGTTTGCCCTTTTAATAACTGGAGATATTATTAGTCTTGGAAACATTACCATTATTATCAAGATTTTACGATCACTGAATTTCTCATAGAATGATTGTAAAATGTTTTGCTAACTGATGAAGAGATTCTTTAAAAATATAAGAATGTGACATATCTCTGTACTAGAGGCTGCTATATGCACTCCATGTTCATTCTCCACTGTTTTATTGCAATAGAAATTTCAGCTTTAAATTCTATTTTGACAAAACATCTGTTACAATAAAGAAGTGTAGAATGAATATGGGGTGCATAGACATCCAGGCAAAGATTACATTTTCATTTTCCTTGCTGTTAGGAGTGACCATATGACTAAGCTTTTGCTTTAGGGATGTGGACAGAAATGATATATGATACTTCTGTGTCACTTGTATATCAATAAGTTGTTTACTCTACTTTTTTCATCTGGTGAAATACAGAGCTGAAATGAAAGCCAGCATTTATTATTCAGGTAAGAGGAATACTCTAGTGAATATCGAACAAGACGTAAGGAAGGTAATGACTTGGATGACTTCATGCGATAGAGATTCCCTTTTAATATTGGTCTCCACCCTGGCTTCTGACAAATTTCCTTTCACCTACTCCCTGCACATTGCCTAACTGCTTCAACACATACATGCCTTTTGTCTATGCTTCCTGTCAACCTTGGTATTTGAAAAAACTTCTATCTTGTTTCATCTCCAATAGTTCTTATTTCCTGGTTCTTAAGAAGCTTAGCCTATTCCATAACTAAGGTACTCTGTAATATATTTTACATCATCTAATGACTCTTTTTTTTTTTTTTTAACAGATTGTATGATGGGTTGTTTTAGATTTTTCTCAAATGAAATGTTAGTGTTGTTAAGACTTTTTGCTCACCAAAAAGATGTATGCTGAAAAAATGTCTCTTAATATCATGGTACTAAATTTGACCTTGCGAATTAAGATAGCTTTAAATATCTCAAACTTATTAAATCCAACACAGCCCATAGATAAGTAGGTGGATAGATACATAGATAGATGAAAAAAAGTAAGAAAGAGAGAGAGAAAAGAAGAAAGAAGCTTAATTGAGTATGGCCAACTTTAATCATAGATGTTTCTAGAAAGGGTAGCTATGGAGTTGAGGCATGAAATCTGCCCAAGCAGATCAAGAAATCCATGAAAAAAAGAATCATCACTTAGATACGTATTTTTATAATTTTAAATAAGTTACCATAACATGAGGGATTACAGGGGAAGATTATACACACATATTTAGATATTTGGCTTGGGGAATAATTTTGCTAAAAGGACCTTATTCCTGTAATAGAATGAACCATATATAGTTGGATTCCAGAATAGTTTGATAGTCACAGGAAAATCTACAAAAAATTTTTGAATAAATAAAAAATTTTCCTACTTTGCAATTTTCCTAATTTTCCCAGTGATAATTGCAAGATCACCCAAGTGTGATTCATGTTGTAGAAATAACATGTGGCTATCATCAGGAAGGATACAAATGAGAATAATAAAAAGTCCTGGTAGTTGGGTCTACATGCTCAACATAAAATGTAGATCAATTACTTCATTCTTTCATTGATTGATCTGGAAGCAACCTCAGCTCTACTCCCTTGACTCACAAATGAGAAATTAAAGGCCAAACAGTTAGATAATGTAAAAGATTAATCAAGGTCATAATAATTAGGGACAGTGTTAAATCTAGAACTTTTGTTTTCCTGGTTTCCAACCCAGGGATCTTCTCACTAAACCTTGTTGTCCTGAGGTGTCTATTTAAAAACAGTCTGGTTAAAATATGACTAGAGAAAAGAGGCAAGTCTCTCCAGGTAGCCAATCAACCGCAAAATTCCTGAAAGTTCATTCAGATAAAGCACATCTGGCTAGAGCACCAACGCATAGCTGTCGCAGTGCATGTAAAGGCAAAGAAATCGGAATCTGAACATGACTAGCAGGGTTTGCAAAGTCTGACACTGTGGGCAGTGGGATTCGGGCCACATTTTGAGTTGCTAGAAAGAGAGGGGAGGGTTTAAGCCCCAAATGGGGCCTAAATGAAGAATAAATCTGTTAGCAGAGCAATTACTCTTGTCCTCAGTACACTGCCTCCTTCAAGGATTAGTAGATAAATCTAGGCCTAGGCATTAATGTTTTCTTGGCACATCTTCCTCCTTCTGCACATCAATAACAATGTATTTACCCAATTATCAGATAATCCCACTTAAATTGATCAATTGATAGCTCCCCAGTCCCTTCAAAGTACTGCTTTGTTTTCTTTGGCCTCGAACACCTAAAAATATTTCTAGAGGTCAGGAAAGTACAAATTGCAAATTTATTATTCTTTGAGTTGCAGGATGACCTTTAACCAAGCATTTCAAATCTCTGTGTGGTGCCTTGGAAAAGTGATTTCCATTAAAGTAAACAGGAGTCCAAGGGCAAAAAGCTGAAGGGAGCTTTGAGGCTTAACCCTTTCGTGAACTTAGCCCACAATGAGGAAAAACAATTGGCAATTGCTTATGGTACTTGTCATATTGAAATCACTTCACTTTGAAATGTTTTCTTCCTCTTTTGCTTTATTTTTGTCCCTTGACTTTTCAACTTAAAAAAACCCTGTACAAATTATTACAAAGTGATAACTCTTATGGAGAAAATCATTTATTCTTCTCATACATGGGCCATATCAAACATTAAATGAGTTTAATTTAAAGAAGATTGTTATAGATACTCTATTCTTATTATCTTTTCACTAACAGATGAGAACTGCTTCAAGTCCAGTGCTTTCACAGTTTTAGGAAGAGTTAGCAGACTTAGCAATCAAAAATATAGGACATCCAGTTAAATTTGAATTTAATCCACAGTAGATGGATTAAATTTGTCAAATTAAATAGCTAAGTGATTTTTTAGTTTAAGTATATCCTAAATATTTCATGAAACATATGTATACTAAAAATGTGTGTATGGTGTATTTAAAGTTAAAATATAAGTAGACACTCTGTAGTCCAATATTATGCCTGGAAGTACGACAATGGGAGAGCCTCTCACATTTTAGTTATTACTATTTTTTATTATACTTTATGTTACAGGGTACTGGCACATGTATACATATGTAACATTTTAGTTGTTAATGGTGTGATGGCTACCAAAAAACAGCTGAGGCAGAACATAATTTTGGACACATTCTGCCTGATGTTAGTTTCCCTAAGAATCAAAAGAAAAAAAGATATAAGCAAGGTTTATAATTTAAAAAAACAAAAAACAAAACAAAAAAAAAACTTCTTTCATCAACACCACCTTAAATTTGCTTCCTACTTTCAACTGCATCTGTCCCACTTGTCTTGTATCATTCTCTTTACCCCACTAACTCCCTTTTTTACTTCAAGAATGTACTTGGCTATTCCTTATATTCACGTATTTTGATCACACTGTTCCCATGTCTGGTATAATACTTAATGTTCCCACCTGTACCTCCTCAAATTTAATCACAATCACAATCTAAGTCTCAGTTCCTCTGTGAAACTTATCTTGTTATACAATGACCTTACTCTCCATCTTGAATCACTAGAGAAACACTTATGTCTTTTATTTGGTACTTACATTTCATTGAAATTCCTAAATTGTACATTCTCCCCCTACCCCACCTCTATCTCTCACTCTCCTCATTCTAGAGTGCACACCCCCAACTCCTCAACCTTGGTTTTTTAGTTAAAGGACAATCTCATGAAGAAGAGGCACAGAACTTTAGTTTTATTTCTCTTCCAGTGATAATAAATATGCTTAGTATATATCTGCTGTAGGTAACGGTCTTAATATTTAACCAATCTCCTAACTTGAAGTCATTTTCTATCTTTGAATTAATTCAAACCAACTATTCATTCTTCCAAAAATATTTATTGAGTAACTATCATGTGCTAGATGTTTCCCTAGCTTTCAGATCACTAAAATGTAAGCTGCATGAGGGCAGGGATTATATACATCTTGTTTAGCTAAATCTCAGAAACTAGAGCATGCAGTGGAGGCATAATAGCTAACATACTGAAAACACATACCTTTAAAAATCATTCACTGCTTTTTAAATAGGTAATATTTTCATTTTAATTAAATTTAAATGACATTTTTCACCACATAATCATTGCAGAGACAAGTGATAAAGCATAGCTCTATGAGAAAGGAATAATGAGAAGACAAAAACGCTTAAAGTGAAAGTAGATGTTCAATGATTATTGGTTGAATAAGTAAAATATAACCTACTACCTATTCTTGCTAGTTTATCTTCAGTTCGTGCTTTTTTTTCTTCTAGTACTACTGCCTTAAATAAGAACTCATCCGTCTCTTTCAAATGATCACGTTACTGTCTACAATAGTTACACCCCTTCAATCTTCAGCTTAATGTCTATAACACAAGTTGCTACTGGGATTATAGTGAGTACTAATGTATTTACTTCTCTGCTTATGTGCCTTCTATGATGTCTTGTTATATAAAATATACAGTCCACACTCAATAATGGCATATACAATACTTCACAATGTTGATCTAACCTAAGTCTCCAGACTTAGCTGTTGATTTCTAATTGCACACTCTTAGGCTCCAACCAAATCCATCTAATTCCCCTTTGATGACGTTGTAAACAGCTGGAGTTGTGTGGAGTTAGGTGATTACTAAATGTTGGGGTGAAGGTCAGTAAAATTTCTCATCGTTTTAAAACTCACCAGTCATTTGCTGTTTAATGCTTTGCATATGTTACTATCTGAAAGATCCTTGCTTATTTTTGTCTGATAATCCCTAGACTTCTTTTCCAGTCTTCTCACATGTAACTTTCTATATTATGTCCATCTGCCTTCCCTTCTTAAAAAGAGAAATTCCCTCTGTGTACTCCTATAATATTGTGTTTTGTCCGTATGTCAGCCAGAATGAACATGCTCAGTCTTAACTCATCTATTCACATTTTGACTACCTTGTCTAGTCTCTGAGTTCCCTGAAGGCAAAGACCTTGCCCTGTCCATCTCTGTGTATATCGGTTCCCCAATGTGTTCAATAGAACATGAATTATTGTAATAAGATTATTCTGTTTGGGTTGGGTCTTTCTCTTTTCTTGATGATCATTGTATGAGTATATTTCTTCCTGGGTTCTGGTTTTTCTTTTGCTATCCTTTGTATTTTGTTGGATCTTATTATGTTAGGCAAGTAGTTTCTTCCACAATTGTGCAAAGGTAAGAGTTAGCCAGCATCCTCATGCAGATTAATGTACACAGGAAGCATGTCAGTGATTTATGAATGTGCCTGAGTTTTGAGTCTGAGATTATAAACGTCAAGCCAAAAGCTGATTATAATCCTAAGTTTCTCACAGTTGTGTTGACTTCTCTATCCCCAGCACCTGTTACTATACTATGAATATAATGACCACTAAGTTAATACTTGTTAATTGAATAAAAAACACTCACCAAAAGCCACAGAGCTGAAAAAATTCAGAATTATAACTGAAAGTCAGGAGAGTCTGATTTCTAAGATCATTTGTATTTAAATAGTATGCTATCTCTCAAGATGGCAATTATTTAATTTAAACTTATGCTACAGACCATGCAAATGGAGCTTTCCTATATACTCAATCTAATCTGTTCAGATTTGTTCTTCTAAGAGCAAATCATTTTCTCTTATGTAAATGGTTCATAAGATTGATTTTGTGTAATTTACAGACACCATTGTAGGTATTTTAGATTCATGAAGATAGTTAATCATGACAAGAAACTTACTAGCACCATTCTGAAAATGATGCAGCTGAGGCATAGTGAAGTTAAATAATATGCTCAAAGTCAAATAACTAGCAGTTTTCAAGCTGGTCAGTCTATCTTCACATACATAGACCTTACATTCTAGAAAAGTTCAACTGGTCAGTATCTCTAATAGTAGAAATCAGCAAGGGAAGAGCTGTTAGCCTGAGTCCAGCTTATCAGCTTCTGAAGATTTACCTGTATCTTCAGAGAATTGTGTCTACTGACCCCTGCCATACTGCTATCACTAACGATGTGAAATGGTGTCTCCCACAGTCTCCTTTTGTTTGCAATGGCAGCATTTCACAGACCCCATCTGCTTGAACATAAATAGGTGCTAAATCTGTAAAAGCAGGCAAGAAAATAGCATAAACACAGGGTATGAAGTTGTTAAATGTACCACCAGATAACAGCCCCAGTATTAGGAATACAGAAATGCATGTGGAGATATAATAGCTAACATATTGAATATACATGACTTTCTAAAATCATACATTGCTCCTTTCATAAGCAACATTTTCATTTTAATTAAATTCATGTAGTGTTTTTCACCATTTAGATGTTTCACAGACATGTATTAAAGTATAGCTGTTAGGGAGAAAGAGTGAATATAGGTCAAAAAACTTTAAATTAGGGTAATTTACTTACCAGATTTTTATCGTGTGTTATTGGGGAAAATGAAACTTATGGGTAATATTAAATACACTCAAATATATAAGCATAAATTCGTATAAATACAAAAATAAGATATATGTATATCTCCCTGTATTTACAGGTAATGAAAATATATAAATAGAATATTCTTGAAATTGTAATATTCCTAATATAATCCAAATCCTCAAAAATCTCTTTTTTGCTTAGGAATGGTTGAGTCAGGTTGAGATTGATTGTATCTCCTAAGGGGCAAAGTAAGATCAGAGCCATTGCCTTAGAAAGAATAAGCCTTTTCATAAAAGTAATTGAAGAATCCTTATTGCTCTTCCATATAATGCTCACACTCTAATTGTAAACCAATGTCATTCTCTTTCAGCTCATCAAAAGTCTTCAGTGTTCTCCTTCCACTTGAGCTGCCTGTGTCTATGTTCACTCCTTTGTCTCTGTTGATTTAGTCTATACTTATTCTTTAGGAAACTATGCATTAGATAACTTTTTAATTAATCATTTAATATAAAGTGTGCATGTATGCACATGTGTATTATATAATGTGTAATATAGGAGTATAAATGTGTGTTACAAGTATTATGCCCAGTTTGTTGTAACTCCTCTAGGGATGATGATTTCTGTTATTCAGGATATATTTGAGATTTAATTTGTCTATCTTTTCTTTTGGAGTTGTGTCACATGTATAAACTTCTCTCCAAATTTAGAGAAATTAAATGTGTTTTATTATGTCACCTTGTACTTTCATATATTTATATTTTTGCATTTAATTTTTTTATGAAAACTGGAATTTATAGAATTGAAATTTTGAGAAATTGATTCAACCTTATTTCCTTTTCTAGATAACTACCAAATTGTTTGAATATCACTTATTGAATAGTCCATATTTTCCCCACTGATTTGAAATATTTAAACAAATCTAAATATCCCTATATACTGAGTTTGTCTTGAGTTTTTTTAGTTCCATTAACATATCTATTTATGAGCCAGTACTATATTGTTTTATTTATTATAAATTTCTAAGCTTTTCAGTATCTTATGAGAATAATTTATTGTCATTACATTTTCCCTTGGCTATACTTGATTTTTTTAAAAAATAAACCTGAAAATCAGTTCATTTAGTTATAGGAAAAAAAAAAAATCTCTTTCTATTTTTATTATTCCCAAAGTTTGGCACCCATCTGGACCACAAAACTCTGTAGGTTTCTTTACATTTGTATCTTTTAACCAGAACCCCTGAGCAATGGCAGACAGTATTTTGAAACTCCTTCACGCTAAGAAGGGCTCAATGACTATTCTATTTATAACTTTAACCAGAAGTGCATTTGAGTCAAACCACTGCTTAATTATTTCCCCAGATTGCTTTTTCCATGTCTGCAATATATATTGAACTCTTTTTTCAAGTACAAGGATTGAAGGTTGATCTCCTTCTTCTCTACAAGTTATTTTATATGACTCACCATAAGACAGTTGTGTGTTCCTTTTAATTTTTTTGTTATTAATAACATCTTTATTGAGAAATAATTCTCATTATCCCAATATAAAATGTGATGGTTTTTAATGTATTTATAGAATTGTATACAATGGCCATCACTGTCAATTTTAGAATATTTTATTATAGCGAAAAGAAGCCCCATACCTTTTAGATGTCAAACTCCCTAGTCTCCAACCCCGCAACCTCTAAGAAACTACAAATCTACTCTCTAACTTATAGATTTGACTATTCTAGATGTTTTTTATACAATGAATCATATCAAATGTAGTCTTGTGTGTCTGGCTTCTTCAGCTTGGCATCATGTTTTCAAGGTTCATCTATGTTGTAGCATATAACAAGATTTTGTTCCCCTTTGTAGTATAAACATATTCAATTATATGAGGATACCACAAATTTATTTATCTGTTTTTCAGTCAACGGACATTTGGATTATTTCCACTTTTTGGTTGGCCATCATGCATAGTATCATTATTATACAAGTTTTTGTGTGGTCATGTGTTGTTATTTTGTTGGTTATGTACCCAGAAGTAGAATTTCTGGGTCATATGATAACTCTGTTGAAACATTTGAAGAATTGTCTGTTTTCCAAAGTGGCTTTACCACTGATACGGTTTGGAGGGCTTGGAAGAAGACAGAAAGATCTGGGAATGTCTAGAACTTTCTAGAGAGATGTTGAATAATTTTGACCAAAATGCCAATAGTGGTATAGACAAGGAGGTTTAGGCTGAGGGAACTTCAGCAAAGGTCACTCATGCTATGCTTTAGCAAAGAGACTGGCAGAGTTTTTCCCCTGCCCTAGAGATCTGTGGAACTTTGGACTTGAAAGAGATGATTTACTCCAAAATAAAATGTACTTTTATTTTTAAATATATATTTATTCCAAAATAAAATAAAGACAATTTAAATATATATATTTAAATATACATTTATTCAAACATAAAATAAAAAGAGATGATTTATTCCAGAATATACTGGAATAAAGTTCAAGAGTGTCACCTCTTGAACACTTTGCTGCTAAGAAATTCCTTCTGCCACCTCACAGAAGTGGATTTCTTATGCCACTTGGCATTTGGAATGGGAGCATTTATTCAGTACTACCTGGCAAAAGAAATTTCTTAACAGAAAAGTGTTTAAGAGGTGAGAGAGTATAAAGGTTTGGAAAATTTGCAGCCTGACCATGTGTTAGGAAAGAAAAACCTAATTTCTGAGGAAAAATTAAAGCCGGCTGTAGAAATTTGCATAAGTAACAAGGAGCTGGGAATGTTAATTACCAAGACAGTGGGGAAAATGTCTTTAGGGCATGTCAGAAACCTTCATAACTGTCCCTCCCATCCAAGCATGGAGGCCTAGGAGGAAAAAAATGTTTCATGGGCCAGGTCCAAGCTCCCTCTACTGTGTGCAACCTAGGGACTTGGTGTCCTGCATTCCAGTCACTCCAGCATGCCAAAAAGGGCCCAAGATATAGCTTGGGCCACTGATTCAGAGGGTGTGAGCCCAAGTCTTGATGGCTTCTATGTGATGCTGGGCCTTAGGGTGAGCAGAAGAGTTGAGCTTTGGGAACCTCTTCCTAGATTTCTGAGAATGTATGGAAATGCCTGGATGTCTAGGCAGAAGTCTGCTGCAGGAGTGGAGCCCTCATGGAGAACCTCTGCTAGGACAGCATGGAAGAAAAATGTGGGGTTGGAGCCCCCACACAATGTCCCCACTGGGGCATTGCTTACTGGAGCTGTGAGAAGAGAGCCATTGTCCTCCAGACCTGAGAATGGTGTATCCACTGACAACTTGCACCATGCTCCTGGAAAAGCCTCAGATACTCAATGCCAGCTGTAAAAGCAGCCAGGAGGGCATACCCTGCAAAGCCACAGGAGCACATTTGCCCAAGGCTATGCAAGCCCACCTCTTGCATCAGTGTGCGCTGGATGTGATACATGGAGTCAAAGCAGATTATTTCAGAGCTTTAAGATTTAATGACTACTCTGCTCAATTTCAGACTTGCATGGGGCCTGTAGTCCCTTTGTTTTGGCCAATTTCTCCCATTTGGAATGGGAGCAATTATCCAATGCCTGAATCCTCATTGTATCTTGGAAGTAACTAACTCGTTTTTTATCTAACAGACTGCTAGGCAGAAGGAACTTGCCTTATTTCTGATGATACTTTGGACTTGGACTTTTGGGTTAAAGCTGAAATGAATTAAGACTTTTGGGGACTGTGGGAAGACATGATTGCATTTTGAAATGTGAAGACTTGAGATTTGAAAGGGGTCAGGGGCAGAATGATATGGTTTGGCTCTGTGTCCCCACACAAATCTTATCTTGAATTTGAATCCCCATTATCTTCATATGTCAAGGAAGGGACCTGGTGGGAGGTGATTGGATCTTAGAGGTGGTTTTCACCATGCTGTTCTTGTGACAGCAAGTGAGTTATCATAATATCTGATGGTTTTATAACTGTTTGACAGTTCCTCCTTCACATGTTCATGCTCTTTCCTGCCACTTTGTGAAGAAGGCAACTGCTTCCCCTTCTGCCATGATTGTAAGTTTCCTGAGACCTCCCCAGCTGTGTGGAACTCTGAGTCAATTAAATCTCTTTCCTTCATAAATTACCCAGTCTCAGGGAAGTTTTTATAGTAATGTGAAAGTGGCCTAATACAATCATTTTACCTTCTCACTAGCAGTTTGCATATGTTTCATTTCTCTACATCCTCATCAATACGTACTAATATCCAACTTTTTGATTATACCTAGTAGGTGTGAAATGGTATCTCGTTGTAGATTTGATTTGCATTTTCCTGATGATTAATGATTTCAAACATTGAATTATTGCATTTGCTTTTTGCCTGAAGCATTCTTTAGTATTTCTTTTAAAGTGGGTCTTCTAGTAACAAAATTTTCACAGTTTTTGTTCATAAGGGAACCTCTTTATTTTACCTTTATTTTCAAAGATAGCTTTGATGGATGTAGGATTCTTGATTGGCACTTTTTTTTCTTTCAGCACTTCAAAAAATAACAGAGCCTTTCAGCCTTCATTGTTTCTACTTACAGGTCTTTAAGCCTTCATTGTTTCTTCATTCCCAGTGCCTTTCAGCCTTCATTGTTTCTACTTACAGATCAACTGTTAATTTTATTTTGATTCACTTTTAAATAAACATTTTTCTTTGCCATTTTCAAGATTTTCTCCTTGTGACTGGCTTTCAGCATTTTTATTATGATGTATCTGTGAAACCCTTTTTATTTACTATACGTGGAACTTTCTGAGCTTCCTGTATGTATACATTAATGCTTTTCAATAAATTTGGAAGTTTTTAGCCAATAGTTCCTCAAATATTTATCTTGTCTTTTTCTCCTCTTAGATACTTTCATTATGTTTATGTTGATGAGTTTAATGGTGTCCCACATTTCTCTTAGGCTCTGTTATTTTTTTCTCTATTCGTCTTTCTATCTGTTCTTTAGGTTACGTAGTATGAATTAATCTATCTTCAAGTGCAACAATTCTTTCTTCTGCCAGTTCAAATTGACTGTTGTTTCCCTCTATTAATTTTTTTTTTATTTAAATTGTACTTTTTAGCTCCAGGTTTTCCATCTGGAAATTTCTTTTTTAATACATTCTATGTATTTGTTGATATTCTCTATTTGATGCAATACCATTGTCATACCTTTATTTACTTTCTTAATTATCATTTCCTTTAGGTCTTTCAATATATTTATAATAGCTACTTTTAAGCTTTAGTCTGTTATATAAGACATATGATTACTTTCACAGGCATTTTCTGTTGCCTAACTTCTGGTGAATGAGTTATATTTCAAATTCTCTGTATGTCTCATAATTTTTGTTGTTAACTGAACTCTTTAAATAATATATTGCAGCAATATATTATCTGGGTACTGGTACTCCCTCTCATGCCAGACTTGTTATTTTTATTTGAGTTTTTACTTGTTTAGTTATTAACTGGATTATTGTAGTAAAGGCTATGACCCTCACCCCACCCTCACCAGCAGTGTGACGTCTCTGAGATTGCTTCTCAGTGGCAAAGGCTTCAATAAGTAAATAGTCACTCTGTTGTCAGTGGTTTTGCCAGAGCTCCCTTTGTCTGTCTCATTCCCTGATTACACCCAACTGTCAAGGTCCATGAATTTTCAGCTTTTTTTTATTGTTTTGACAATGTCTGGAAGCATAAGTTGCTTCCCATATTAACCAAAGTTAGATTTGCTTGAAGAAATAATTTCTGAAGTCAGTCTTTGAAATTTGTTCTGATCCAAGGAGGGCTATTTCCATCTGTCTCCCACTTTTCTCTCAAGCAAACTAGCTATCTTATAGTTTAGCTGATATCTCCAGTGGATATATTAATCTCCTTCACATTGTCTTTTACTACAAACTCCACTGTTGTTGAGAATGCTCATAGGTTTAAACTTCTCCATACTCTGTTGTAAATAAAGTCAGTTGCTTAGGGGAGAAATTTTAAATATGGTTTTATGATCTACTTTTCCATCAGATAAAATCTCTGAGCAATAGGCCTGGTGCTGTGGGCAGGGAAAATGACATCAAGTTTCTCTGAGTGACACTCCTGCTTTAGAAGCTGAGTGCTCTGTGGATGGGGAGAGCAGTAGTTCTAGGTCCCCTCAGCTTGCCCCTCTCACTATGAAATCTTCACCACTTCAGCCTGCATATGAATGATCCAGGCCCCAGTATTCTTAATGGCATTGCACTCAAAGTGGAATCTCTGTTGCATAGGTAGTGGCTGGGCAGGAGAAGGGAGCCCTCTTTTCTCCCAGGTACATTTGCCCAGAACTTAGTCTGAGCAACAGTTATCTGGGAGCAGAATGAGAAATACTGATATAAGGCCCTCCTGGAATGATAGTCCTTTGAGAAGTTAGGGGAAAGGGAGTCCTGTGCTCTTGACTATATCCATCTGGAGGATAGTGTCCAGATCTCTGAGACAAAAAATGAAAGGTAGGTGGCTCTTGCTGTGTTTATGGAATTTTGGTCATTTTTTTGAGTAAATGTTCCTTCATTTGCTGCATGACCTTAGGCATATTTCCAGAAACTTTAAATCATTTATTTTTTAAATTTGCCTTTAATTTTTTTATCTTAATTTTTTGCTTTTTTATTTTAGGTTTTGGGGTATTTTGTGTCCGTTTAAATAGTTTATTTTTTTTTTATTTTTTAGCAATTTTCACCAGTTTTAGTTGCGTGTGAATCTGGAGAGCTCCTCATGCTTTCTTGCCAGAAATAGAACTTGTTTTCCCTTTAAAAATAAGACAATTTTCCTTCTGTGTTTTGCAGGGCAGATATTTCTAAAATCCCCAGTGGCAGCAGCCTCAGATAAGAAGGCAGGGCTGCCAGAAACTGCAAGGGGTTCTGGACTTGTGATTTGGAATCATAATTCCACAGAATCATGGAAAACCAAGTCAGAGTCTTGGAAGTGGGCAATCTTTAGTTCAATCTCTCTTAATTTTGTGAAAACTCACCATTTATTGATCAAATGCATTATATTTAAATTCACTTATTTGTCACATATATGGATGCAATAAAAACAAAATCAAGTAGAAAAGCAAAACTTTTAATAAGAAGCAGCCAGATATTCCCTCCTTGTCTTCTCTATCTTAGACTAACAAACCAAACCAAGTTCATCTATGTCTAACTTTTTGTACAAAGACATAAACATAGATTAAATTATTTCTTACTGCATGTAAAATATTAATACACATGCACACACACACACACAGACTCTTTCTCATTTACCTCTCCCCAATTTTTTTAAATTTTATTTAAGTTCAGGGATACGTGTGCAGGATGTGCAGGTTTGTTACACAGGTATGTGTGTGTCATGGAGGTTTTTAATACAGATTATTTCATCACCCACATATTAAGCTTAGTATCCATTAATTATTTTTCCTGACCCTCTCCTTCCTCCCACCCTTCACCCTCTGATAGGCCCCAATGTGGGGTGTTTCCCTCTAAGTGTCCATGTATTCTCTCCATTTAGCTCCCTTGTATAAGTGAGAACATGTAGTATTTGGTTTTCTATACCTGCATTAGTTTGCTAAGCATAATGCCCTCCAACTCCATCCATGCCCCTGCAAAGGACATCATCTTGTTACTTTTTATGGCTGCATAGTATTCCATGATGTATATGTACAACATTTTCTTTATCCAATCTATCATTGATGAACATTTAGGCTGATTCTATGGCTTTGCTATTGTGAATAGTGCTAGCAATTACTGGTTGTTTTTCAATGTTTAAGTTTTTTATTCATTTGTTTACCTAATGTTGAAACTCACTAAAGAAGTGTTGGCAGCAGAAATTGCCTCATCTCTATTGAAAACAGACCCTCAGATCCTACTACCATATAATTCCCATAGTCAGGGCATTCACATATGAACTGGTTTCAGCTATATAGCTGTAAAGTCCTGGAGTTTTTTTTTTTTTTTTCTTTGAATACTGCATTTTTAAAAAGTTTCAATAGGTTTTTGGGGAACAGGTGGTGTTTGGTAACATGAATAAGTTCTTTAGTGGTGATTTCTGAGATTTTGGTGCACCCATCACCTGAGCAGTGTACACTGTACCCAATGTGTTGTCTTGGAGTTTCATTGTAGAGTTAGTGATGTAAGAAAGATTTTAAAAGTGGATAATTCATTCTTGGAGAGTCATTATCAACTCTCTCCAGCAGCAGTACAGCTACAAATTCAATACTCAGTGGTGCTGCTACACACAGGCTTATTCTAAAAGATAATTTGAAATGTAGTTTGCTTGCCTGGAATCTCATTGTGCCATTTTTTTTTTTTTCTTTCTAATTTCTGTTTTTTCTAGCCTTCCCAGAAATTCTGTGAGCTACATGGGGCTCTTCCTACAAATGCCTTTTCTACTTAAAATGACCTAATAAAGATTATATTACACTCTTTATTCAACTTTCCAAATGACATAATATTAATTAAGTTCTATTCTTTAACCTCTGATTTATTGTTATGTTGATACTGAATTATCCTGTTTTAGCCCATCTCCCTTTTATGTTTCATCACACAAGTAGATTCCAAGTCCAGAGTTTTGAGATCCTTCTTTCTTCAATTAGTACATATTGGGCAAATTTGGGTGGAGTTTCTATTTCACCTGACAATATTCTGCCTTTCGCCTCAATTTTAAAACATGTAGTAAAATGTCTTATTTCCTGATGGCCCCACTCTCATTTTTTCTTTTATAGATTTACTGCCTTAAAAATTCATCACTGTCAATTTAAAGATTAAAAAAAGAGAAAAGTATGTAAGCTTATGTATCAATCTTAACCCAATAGCTTGAATTATCTTTTAGCTTTATATCTGCGAAGTCCTAGGATTTAATACGTTTTTACTGGATAAACTATTTTCAAACACTTTGTATTTATTTATAGCTACTTCCTTTTTTATTCTCCTAAGTTAATATTTTACACCAAAGGTAACTGACAAGTTAACTATAATGTACAAATGATTTGCATAATTTTCTGATTAGCTATGAGTTCTGTGGCTGTCGCTGTGGCTTTGCCTACTAAGTTCTGGCAGAAAGGGAACACTATTTCTTACTTGAAATGCCTATATTGTCTGAGTATTTTACCATACAGGTCATTATAATACTTTTTTCCTCGTAGCAACCAAATTATTTTTGAAATTTAAATTTTCCTATTTTTCAGAAGAAAGCATTTGTAGTCACTCTCCTGCTTCGAGGTTTTTTTTTCTCATATATTCTTCCAAGTCATTAAACCAAATGTATCATTCTCTTCTACTAGTATGTCATCAAGGTTAAATAATGTTAAACTAATAAACTCTCTGATTAGTGGTCAGCTTTGAGTAAGCATTGTCTGATTTGAAACTTTGTAACTATTATATGCTTTAATATGCAACTCTCTTCTTCTAAACTCAAATAACATTTTTATTGCCATTGTACCACTCAATGTTAATTTAGCACAGCTCATAAAAAACTCAATAGAAGTGATGAGAGTAGACATTTAACCACTGACCTTCATGATTGAATCAACTCTGAGCAGTTTATATTTGCTGGGGACACCTAAGCCTAGTCAGCTAGCAGTCCTTGTGAACTAGGGTTTTCATTCTTCCCTATCAGTCTTGTCACTGTCGGTCATTATACTGTATCCCCTTGAATAAGTTACCTATTATCACTGATCTGTTTTATCATAAGGTAAATTCATAACCAAAAAATTATATTAAATTAAGTTGAAATGTACTGAGTGCTTACTATGGACTAGATACTATTCTAGGTTCTAGGAATACATTGAATAACAAATATTCCTTCAAGGAGCTTCAGCTCTGCTGGTGTAAACCATTGACCAACAAATAAGTAAAATATATTGTTTATCAGGTAGTGAAAAGTGCTGTGAGATAAATAGCTACATAATAAGAATAAGAAGAGTTGGCGAAGAAGGATTAGCCATCTTAAATAGGGCAATTAAGGAAGCCTTCACAGATAAGGTGGCATTTGAACACAGATTTGATGGAGGTGAGGATGTGAGTCTTAACCATATCTGGGAAATAGGTCGTCGAGGCAAAAGTTACAGCAAGTTCAAGTGTCCTGAGACAGGAATGTGCTTGGTATATTTGATAAACATAACAGAATCAGTCAGGATAAAAGTTGTAGGAGGTAAGGTAACAGGGTTAGGATGGGAGCAGATTTATGAGAAATTTGTCAGCCATTTATAAAATTTTGGCTTTTACTCTAAATGAAAGGAGAAGCTACTGGGGGGTGCTGAAGATAGAAGTGACATCTTTTATTATAAAAGGATCAGTTTGGTTTTTGCACTGCCAATGGACTAGACATGGGCACAAGGGTAGAAGCAAGAGACGTTTTAGAAGATTATTTCAACATTTAAAGTGTGAAATGATGATGGCTTGCACCTGGGTGCCCTTGGTGTGGTGGAGAAACAGATTCTGTAACTGATTTTTTTTTTTTTTTTTTTTAATGACAGGACATACAGAGCCTGTTGGTAAATTGTATATGAGGTGTGAGATTGGAGTTAAGGATCAATCCAAGACTTTTATCTGAGTAGGTGGAAACATGGAGTTGGTGTTTACTGAGATGTGGAAAAATGTGGTTAGGAGAGGAGGATATTTTTAGAGGTGAATATATTCCAAGAGTTTGGTTTTGAGGCATGTTAATTTTGAGATGTTATTTAAACATACAGTTCGCAATGTCATGTAGGCAGTTGCGCATACAAGTTTGGAGTTGTTGGGTGGTGGGGCTAGAAATACGCTTCATCATAGAGAAGGTATTTAAAGCCATGGGACCTGACATGGTAATTTAGGTGGTTAGTGAAAGTAGGTAAGATAATTTATTTTCTTCTTGCTTTAAAAAATTAGAGTTGATATCTGTTTAACCTGAGAGATTTCTGTCATTAGTTCCTTTCTACCTTCCAAGTTATCTCAAGCTGAGGATAAGGGATCCAAGGAATTTAGTTCAAAGAGTCATGCATAGAGAAAATGGATGTGTAAAAGAAGCCGCAATACAGATAAGTATCCACTACTGCTAAGGATAGAAGAATTAGGAGTAAAGATCCCAAATTCTTCATTGTATCCACACAAATGGCATGTCTGAGTCTAACTTTCTCTTATGCTTCATAGGCATCAGATTCTTTTTAGGGACTTCAGGAAACCAGAAAGCACCCATAAAGTGATCAACTAAAATTATATAGTGGAAATAGGACAGTGTATAGAGTTCAAAAAACCAGTTTGTGGCCTGATCAATTTACTAGCTCTGATACTTTGAATTCATTGAAATTTCCTAGGTTGAGATTATTTATCTTTAAGATGTATACAATAATTTACGCCTTGAGCACAACAGTGAACTGTCTTTGAAGATAAAATGAAACAGTCTTTGAAAGAGTTCTGTGAAGTGTAGGGTCCTTAGTAGACACAACATTTCGTCATTGATATTGGGATCAGTAAAGTTTATTAATCCTGGTACAAAGCAAGAGTGTACTACGAAATGGAAAATTAAGCTCCTAATATTAGCAACAGTTTTATCACTGATTGAGGTTTTTTTTTTTTTTTCTGTGTTTAGTTCAGTGTTAGGAAATCAACATGATTGGTGTATTCAAGAAAATTCAGGTGGCAGAAGTTTAAAAAAAGAGTAAGATGCTGAAAATAAAAAGAAAAATAGGACTATTGCTCTTGGAAAGTTAGAAACAGCATTGAACACTGCAGTGTGATTGCTTAGCAAAGACACTGTGGGGAGAGTGAATGAATTTCGGATGGATAGCCAGTTAGTAGCTGGAAAGACAATGAATAGTCAAAGCATGCTGGTCTTGAGGAAAGGACTGATATGGCTCTACCTGTTTTGAGGACATCCATAAGCTTCAGCTTGGGAAGATAGGTCACAGGAAAACAGAAGATACAATGTGATTAGCACATACAATTTGAAAGAATCTTCTAATTGTCTTCAGGTAATTAGATAATCTGTTGTCATCAAATTGAGTATGGCTAGTAAATTTCTATCTCCGTTTTCATATGTAGTATACGTTTTGCCTCTTGTTGTGTTTTGCCTATTAAATTACACTGAAAAATCCTAGAATAAATGTTATCTCACAGGAAGCAGAACAATAGGATATATTTTAAATATTAATTTAGTGTTTCAAGATTCATTCAGAGAGGTAGAAATGCCAAGGTACAAACTAAGTTTTCAAGTTCACTTTGTCAGATATATCTATAAAGATATGAAAGCTATTAAAATTTTGGTATGATTATTTCTTGCTTTGCTTACAAATTGAGGTTTGGATTATGTGATATATAAATGGTGTAAGTATTAAAAGACATGTTCATAAAAATGCTAAATATATGCCCTAAGAAATTTTATAAATTTAATCTTTTCAGTAACCATAAATAATACTTATGTATTAGTGAAGGATCACTATATGTAAAATCCTTTGCAAAAATATAAAATATCACTTAATTTTAGCAATAATTGTATTTTATAAATGATAAAATTAAGGGTAAAAGACAATTTTTGTGTATAGTTAAAAGCCAATAAGTAACCAAAATAAGATTCAAATACAAGTTTAACTTCAATTTATGTATTATTTTAATCATACCACATTGCTTAACATTATTCTATCAATATAAACTTTTAAGCTACTGCAATGAAGATCTAGACAGCATCAAAGTTTAAGGGCTCCCTTAACAAGGATATTTTCCGCATTTTTCTGATTGTTTACACAATCTCCGTAGCTAATTGTGCATGATTGTTTTCCATGTGCTTTTTGATATGACTTCATTAGCATTATCTCTCAATCCCAGTTAGTAGAAAATATTAAGATAGAATTCAAAATAACTTCTAGAGCTTAGTCTAGCACATAATAAAACTAACAATAGTAATTATAAATTGCCCAATCCCTACAATACTTAAGGTATATATTTAATATCTCTGTTCTTCACATTAACCTTAAAAGATAAGCAATACCATTTATTTCACAGATGAAAACATTGAGATTAAAAACAAATAAGTCATTTCCCTACAATGACAATGCCCTAACTAGGATAGAATCTCCCAGTAAAATTAAGTTCTAGTGCTTGTTTACATCCCAAATCATACTGTTTCCCTATTATGCCGTTTAAGCAATGCTTATTGCACTAGTACTTTCTTATGGGACATCTTGCATTCAGTGGCTGTAGAATACGGTGAAACAGGCAAAATAGAGAAAAGTAACTATATATGTTGAGTAGCTGAAAAAGTCTGAGAAAAAAAGTGTCAAATAGGTATTTCTTTTTGAGTTATTTTGGCTTTAGGAAGCGCTGTTTTAGGAAGTATTCTGAATTCAAATTTAGTTGTGTAGAAAAGAGAGCCTTTGCTTGTTAGCATTATCTTTCATGGAGTAGAAAAGAAGAAATGAAGTGTGCTAAGCATTTTCTAATCTGGGTTTTAGTTGATTGTTAAACCAATCTGCATTTTTAAGAGTGAATCTGACTTTCTGAATTTATACATTCATTAGAAAACATTAGACAAACCCAACTTAATGGATATCCTGAAAATTAATTGCTTAGGATTTTTAAAGATACCAACATCATAAAGCATAAAGGAAAGCAGAAAAACCGTTCTAGACTAAAAGAGAATAAAAAGCTTCACGACCATTTACAATGCATAATACTTAACTGGATTCTGGACTAGAAAATATATACAGGCAAAGGATATAGAGATAATTGACAAAAATTGAAATTAGCTTCTGGAATAAATACTAATAATATTACTTTAAAGTTAGATTGACTGATTGTAATTACTGTAGAATATGAAAGAGAATGTCCTTGTTAATAAGTACACAGTAATGTACTTAGGGATAAAGCACTTAGAGCCAACTTACCCTCAAATTACTCAGATCAAAGTTTTAAATATCTAAGTGTGCGCATATGTGTGTGTGTATGTATGTATGTGTAAAGAAAGAGAAAGATAAGACAAAAAAGGCAGAATGTAATCAGTTGATGATTCTGGGTAAAGAGTATGTATGTGTGTTACTTGTTTTATTCTCACAACTTGTCTGAAGCTTGAAAATGTATAAAAAATAAAGTTACAAAAATAAAAATAAGTAAAACAGCTGTAATTTGAACCCACTCATCAGTATAAACAATGTAGAACAGCCACATTTCACCTGACTGCAATGATACAAAACAACTATATAGGATTGCTATGAACTATTCTTGCCAAAATTGTCTAATCTGAAACTAATCACATCTTTAGATCTAATTTCAATTGACGAGAAATGTAGGATACAGGAACAAATGCTACGGCACTACGAGAAAGCAGTCATCAAAATCATAAAGCTGGAAAATTCTGTGGGAAAAATTGACCTGATTTTCAACAAATCAATGCCATGAAACATATGGGTCTATTTTATATTAATTATTTTTAAAAAGTGTAACCAAAGTCAAATCATTTGTAAGTGATTCATTGGAAAAATTTGGAGAAATTTAAGTAAGGAACTGTTATTAGATTATGATAAGAACTATTCCTAATTTTCCATTGTGTGGTAATAAAATTATGTTTATATAGCGACATTTGAATTAAATGTTTTATATTTTGAAAAATAGTGAAATATTTAAAGGCAATTATCATTGTGTTTGAAAGTCAATTTAAAACATTTTTTTAAAAGTAGACCAAAATGTGGGAAATACTAAGCTTGAGACCTTGCTGATAATTATATAAATTAAATTATTATTTGTATTTTTGGTATGATTTGTTATTTTATAACAAATTTGCAAGAGCTAAATAAAATTAAGTAGAATTGTGACTTATCAAGGAAAGTAGACTGGTAAACGTCAGCTTCAGTATGCAAAGAAGTCAGAGAGAAAACATCTGAGAAGTTACAATTGCACACCAGTGAGCGTGGCAAACAATAATTACAGATCAGAGGAGGAAAGTCAGGAGGAAAATATAGTTATCAAGTTGATCCGGGTCTGAGATAAGAGTTGGAAATTGTATTAAGCTCCCAAAATAACAGGAACCACACTTGATGTGAGTTCAGTTTAGAAATTTGCTACATTCTCCACCCCTGGATTTTGATGGCAAGAGAACCACATTGGAAAAGAAAAAAAAATAACAGCTTTTCCAATAGTAGAATTACATGCCTATCATATCACAGAAAAATAATTATCCCCAATGCAAACTAAAAGTGGCATTAAAAATCACATACCTCTTGCTGGCAAGAGCGAAAGTGAAGAAAAATATAATGAAGTCAGAAAAGGATGCTGAAATCTGGAGAGGAAGAATTGGGTTTTTTGTTAGCCAAAAATTTTAAATAATTTTATTTCACTTTTACAGATACATTAATGGAAAATGAAATACTTATGCTGGTCCATATTTCTAGATGTAAACGTTACTACATGCAGAAGAAATAAAATACACAATTCTAAAACATATTTTTAAAATGTATCTCTAAAACCATAAAAATGAAGATCTCAGAGGTACAGCATTATGTTGAAGAGGAACCTATGATGACTATTAGGCAATAAAATTATCAATTAAGAAGGAAAGACCTATGTTTGAGGAAATTGTGAAACTGAATTATAAGAATATCAAGAAATAACAATGAGAGCATTGGTTCATATTTGGACATTTGTGTTATCATTCTAGCAATAAGGTAATTCTCAAGATGCTGAAGAGTTTTAATGATAACAAGTGACAGAATCAACGTTAATCATAGTATAATTCTTCGAGCATTCATCAATAGTATCTCTAGTAGACATACTGCTAAGGTCATAGCTACAAAGACAAAAGGAGTATTTTTAGGCACTTTGAATCTGCAAGACAGAAAGTTACACAAATAATCACCATACAATTAAATAATTTTTATCCAGAGTAATTTATTCATTTGCAGTGCTCTTAAGAACTATTCATTAAAGACAATATAAGCTTTATAAACTTGGAGCATTTGAAGAACCAAATGAGAGTTGTATACTAAATAAACACTGCAAAAAATATAAGAAATCAGCTCAGAAAGATAGACATCATGTACATTATTGTAGACTATGTTAAGGAATTTAATTGTATTCTAAATCATTAGCTAAGAAAATCATTGACAGTTTTGAAACAGAAGAGTGATGTAATCTGATTTTATCACCCTGGGTGCTCTATGGAAATATGTAGGGAGAGCAAGAGGCACTGGAGAGACCAGGTTACAGACTGCTGCGATGCTCCAGGTAGATACAAACAGTAGTAAAGCATGACATAGAAGGATTTAACTTCACCCAGGAAATTTGGGAAAAGATTCTCAAGTAAGTATAAATGATTGACTTGAAGAGTGAGAGGGAATAAGAGTGTTTCTGAGAGCTGTAAAGATATTCTTCTTTGTTTTTAAGTTTTATAAGTTTGACATATATTAAGCCACATATGTTTAAAGTATACATAATTTGATGATTTTGATTCATTTCTAGGTTTGTAAAACTGTGGCCTCAATCAAGATAACGAACATATCCATTCCCTAAAAGTTTCCTTGTGGCTCTGTATAATATCAGTCTTCAACTACTTCCTCACATTCCCAAGCAGCCACTTATCTGTTTTCTGGTACTAAATATTAGTTTCTATTTTCTATAATATTTATGAGTCATAGAGTATATACTCTATCTACCTTTTAAGCTCAGCATAATTATTGTAAGATTTGGTAATGTCATAGTCATTCTTTTCTTTATTGCTGAGTAGTATTCAGTTATTTGGATATACTGCTGTTTGTTTACTCATTAGCTTGTTAATAGATATTTGGGTTGTTTCCAGTTACTGCAATTACAAATGAAGCGCCTATGAATATTCATATGCACATATTTTAAGGAAACATCATATTTTTGTGATTAATTGAATTTTGTTACATTTCAATTTCTAATTGTTTCTCATATATAGAAATACATTTGATGTTTTTATATTGTTCTTGTGTCCTACCACCTTGCCAAATTCACTTTTTAATTCTAGTAGCTTTTTTGGGAGATTTTATAAAATTTTACATACAGAAAATCATGTTCTCTGACAATAAAGACTATTTTAGTTCCTTTCCACATCGCATTTTATTTATTTATTTTGGTGCATGATTGCACTGGCTAGAAACTCTAGTCCAAGTTTGAATGAAAGTGGTAAGAGCAGATATGCTCTCTTGTGCCCAGTCTTAGTAGAATTCAGTCTCTTACCATTAAGTATGGTGTGAGATGGAGATTATTATTTTTTTTTTTTGTAAATGCCCTTTACCAAGGTCAGGAAGTTTCCTTCAATTTTAGTTTGCTGAGAGTTTTTATAAGATGACAATGGTGGATTTTGTCAAATATTTTTATATGTTTATTAAAAAAATCATATTGTTTTTGTTTTCAGTCTGTTAATATGGTGAATTATAGTGGTCATGTTTTCTAGGGTTACATTAATCTTCCTGGGATACAGCTTACTTGATTATTATTTATGGTGTTTTCTCTATATCATTGGTTTGATTTGCTATTTTTTAGAACTCTGCATCTAATTTTCATGAGTTATAGTCATCTATAGTTTACTTTAATATCTTAAAGATGATATTTTGTCTAATTTTATATTAGAATACTGCAATTGATTAATATGCAGGCCAATATCTGATTAAAAGTAGTTAAAGAGAGACATGCACACTACTCTGTGTGAATCACTTTTTATATATTTTCATTTTCTTTGTAAGTACCCCTTACAGAGCCAAAAGACCACATGCCTAGTCAAAGGTGAACTGCATTTAAATTTTGTGCCAGCTGTCAATTTATTGCCTTTCAGCTCCAAGTTCACACTTTCATCATTTGCTTTGTAATTATTGGTTGGGACCTTTAGGTACGTTTTCTTTGCAGTAAGCATGGTGTCAGTTGAGGTTGCCAGAGGGCTTTCTAGGAAAAGGGGTTTTCTCTTTGTTGCTGTATGTCTGTTTTTTTTTTTTTTTCTTCTCCTCCTCCTCCTCCTCCTCCTCCTCCTCCTCTTCCTTCTCCTTCTTCTTCTTCTTCACATTGGTATGCCAAAACCAGAGGAATTCTGCTTCAGTTGTGAAACCAGAGTACACACTCTCTAAGCTTGGACATCTGGTCACACCCCATTGATCACGTTACTGCAATTATTTTGAAGTGGACACTAATCCAGGCTTAGTGCGATGCTTCCAGTGAGTGAGCTTCTGACACAATGATTTTTTTTGTGTGTCTGACACAATGATCCTTTTTGTGTGTCTCCCCTTAGCTTCTGCCTGCCTCCAGCCTGCAGGTTGCTTCTTGTGGCCCTCCTGATGTGAAGACTGCACATCCCAGGCTGGGCACTACTGCCCTGTATGCTCCCAATGTGCCAACTTTCTCTGCATGCTGGCTCACTAACCTTGCCCACTGACATTCCAGAAGTGTTTCCTCCTTACCTAGTGTCTGTGGACCAGCTCTGGCATGGGCATCCCAGTGAACATCTCCACCATCAAGTTGTCCATAGCATGCATTTTCCAATGAGGTCTGATTTCCAGTCTTGTAGGAGGGCTCCTCTCCACCTGTTGGTTCATTCTTTGGTTATGCCTCCTCAACTCTAGCCTAATCTTTTGTGTTTTTCTTATACCTTTATGGTTTTTCTGCTATTATTATTAATATTTATCTGTATTAAACTTTCCCTGTTCAGAATTATTTCTCTTTGTTGGAGGCAGTTTCCAAATATGTAAGTTTTTCATTCTACTAGTGCATGTCAATTCCCATTGCTTGAAAACAAATACACCTACTGTCAAATAATTCACAATCTCACCAACAGCTGTAAAAGTTGAAATCATGCTTCTCCTGAAAGCACTTAACTATGTTCATATCTAGAGACCGAGTTCTTAATATAGTCTTACATCAAAAAATAAAAATGTTACTGTTAGCCAAACCAACACACAAGAGACAATCAATAAGGATAGAAATGCAATTCCTTACTTCAGACTTTGGTTGAGAACTGCAGTTCGTGCAAAACATATCTTTTGAGAGGGTTTAGGAGAGGCACTTTTACTTTGTTTAGCTTGTCTCACTTGTATCTTACTTGTACTTCCTTTAATCTTTATTTTGGATAGGGGAGCATTTTCCTAGAGGAATGCTGCTTCATTATTCCCTCCTGAGCCCCTGTGTCTCTTTAATGCCTTGGTTCTCCCAAATTATCAAGATTTATCTTCACCTTGACCCTCTGGCCAGGTTCTAGAAATTCAGTTTTGGGGTTTTCCTGGTTGAAATTAAAAGGAACTTCACTTTTCTGCTGGAGAACAAGTGTATCATGATGCCAAAGGAAAATATTCCTGACTTTTTGTCATCTAGCTCTCTTGACCCACATGATAACTGGTCAAACTGGAATAACACTTGAATGTTAAATGTTGTATGTTAAAAGGCTTTACATATATTTTCCTTGCTTAAATAATATTTCAAGTGGCTCATTTTGAAAAAATATCTTGATTTGTGACAAGTTCTGGAAATATGTGTCTGTCAAAAGCAGAAAGAGGAGAAGGAATTAATATTAAGATATATTCTGTTATAGACTGAATTTTTGTGTCTCCTCAAAATTCATATGCTCAGCCACAGCTCCCTAAGCAATGATATGTGAAGGTGGAGTCTTTGGTGGGTAATGAGATTTTGATGGAGTCTTGAGAGTGGGATCCTCCAGCTGGCAACTTGATCTTGAACCTCACAGACTCCAGAACTTAGAAAGTTAAGAACTGATCATTTATAACATCAAGAAGTGTTGTCTCTTGCTTAAGCTACCCAGTCTATACTATTTTATTATACCAGCACAAGCTAAGAAAGACCTTTATACAATTATATTGAATTCTAATACAATTATATTGAATCAAATCTGTCTCTTTAAATTTTATTCTAATTCATCTTAGTAATGTCCCTCAAAATTATCTGTATTCTATTATGGAACCACTTAAATGTAAAAGAGTTTAAGATTCAAAATGATTCTCTAAGCTCAATGCAAGTAATTATTGGAAAAAAAAGTTATGTTCATCCCTCATATTATGCCATCTAATCAATTGTTGATTCATAAGTTTTGTAATGAAAGACATTGGAGAAGATGCTATCAAGAAAAAAGAGTTATATCCTATAGAAATGACTTGGAGAGCAAGGACAGAAATTCATTTTGTTGACCAGCTTTTGAGAAGGCAGTGTTCCCATTGACTAATGTTAATTTCCATTGACTAATGGTTGTGAGACTGGCGGTATCCAGATATTAAAAGAAGGATTAAGAAATAACCTAATAACCAATATAAAGGGTTTAACAATGATAGGAATAATACAGTTAGGAAGAAATTCCTAAGCAGAGCAGAGCAGAAGATAACTTCTTTCAGAGTAAGAAGATTTTTATTTTTTGGAACTCATATGCATTGCTGCTGTTGATGTAAATTGATATAACCACTTTGGAAAACATTTTGGCAATGCTTTATAAAATTAGGCACACATTTATCATACAATGCAGCAACTCAATTCTTACATATTTATTCAAGTAAAATAAAAACACATGTCTACTCACCTTTGCTTATGATGGCCCAAATTACTGGAAGCATCCCAAATGGCCATCAACAGGTGAGTAGATAAATAGACTGTGGTTTATACACACAAAGGTATCCTACTCAGAAATATGAAAGATTAATTTTATAAATATTGTGCTTACCCAAACAATTGAAGCACAAAAATACATATTGTATGATTCAATTTATCAGAAATTCTAGAAAAAATAATTAAAATTTTAGTTACAGAAAGGAGATCAGTGATTCTGTACATCTTGGGGTTGAGTGGAGTATGAACTTTGAAATTGCTCAAGGCTAAAAATTCGGGGTAAGGAAAATGAAAAGGGAAATTGGGGGTAAGGGAAATTGAATACAGTAAAGATGTCAATTCTTGCCAAATTTCTATTCCAGCAATACTTGTTATTGATATAGGAAAGATTATTCTAAAATTTATATGGGATTAGAATTAGGAAAATTCTGAAAAAGAAGGGTAAAGTGAAAGAAATCATTGTACCCAATTTCAAACTTATTATATAACTAGTCATTAGCACTACATAGTGTTGGCAGAAGGATGGATATATATAGATCAACAGAACAGAATAGAGAACACATATCTAGCTGCATGTGGGTACAACCTGTCAATTTTTTAAAACAAAATTGCAAAAGCAATTCAATAGAGAAAAGATAACTTCAACAAATAGTACTGGAACAATTATTGGATATTGATAGGCAAAAAAAAGGAACTTCAACCTAAACCTCATACTTCATACAAAAAATAACTCAAAATGAGTCATAAATTTAAATATAATAATTATACCATAAGAACTTAAAAGAAAGTATAGGAAGAAATCTTTAGAACCTAGGGCTTTGTGAAGAGTTCCTTGACATGATACCAAAAGCATGATTCATAAAATAATAATAATATACTGGACTTTACTAAAAAGCCTTTGCTTTGTAAGGAAAAAAATGCTATAAGAGAATGAAAAACAAAGCTAGCAACTAGGAGACAAGATTTTCAAACAACATGTCTAATACACTCTCAAAATTTAGGAAAAATAAAAAGCAAAACAAAACAAATAAAATACTTCAATTAAAAAACCAACAAACGACATTGAGACATCTCATCCAAAAGATATACCAATAGTAGATAAGCATATGAAAGATGTCCATCATCACTAGCCACTAGGGAAATGAAGATCTACCACTATACATCTATTTAGAACAGGTAAAATGTAAAGTTTTGGCAGTATCAAATACTGGCAAGGACATACAGAAACTGGATCACTCATATATTCTTGGTGGGAATGTGAGATGTTACAGCCACTCTGAAAAATAGTTGGATGATTTTGTAAATACTAAATATACACTTAGTATGTGACTCAGAAATCACACTCCTGGATATTTATCCTAGAGAAATGAAAATATATGTTCACACGAATACCTTTACATAATTGCTCATAACAGCTTTATTTATAGAAACCCAAACCTGTAAACCCTCTAAAGTAGGTTGATGGTTGCACAAACTGGCACATCATAGCATTGGATGTTACTCATCAGTAAAAAGAAACAAATATTGATGCACACAACTTGAAAAGAGCTCAAGGACATTATACTAAATGAAAGCACTGAATATCAAAAGATAAGATACTGTGCAAATCCATTACTTAACATTAATAAAATGATGCTATTTTAGAGATGTTGCCTAGTTAGTTTTTGTCAGGGCTTAGCTATCCTAGAGATTAGAAGCGGGACAGATGGGGATATATATAGCTATAAAGGGACTGGTGAGTTGAATGGTGACCTGCAGAAATGTATGTCCACATCCTTATCCTGAACCCTGTGTATATTATCTTTTATGACAAAGGATAGAATTAGTTAAGGATCTTGAGATGAAGAATTTATTCTGTGGGTGGACCCTAAAGGCAGCCGCAAGTATCATAAGATATACACACAGAGGGAAGACACGCCGAGTAGAAGGAGATGGGAAAATGAAGCAGTATCATAAGATATACACACAGAGGGAAGACACGCCGAGTAGAAGGAGATGGGAAAATGAAGCAGGGAGAGATATGGCCACAAGACAAGGTATGCTGATATCTGATAGATGCAGAAAGAAGCAAGGAAGGACTGATTTTTCCCTATAGCTTCCACAGAAGTGCAGCCCTGCAGACACCTTTGGAATTTTAGCCTCCAGAAATGAAAGAAAATAAATGTCTACTGGTTTAAGCCACCAAATTTATGTCAATTTGTTATAGCAGCCACAGAAAATTATGCAAAGGTCAGTGTAAGATAAATCTTTCTGGTAATGGAGTAATTCTGTACTTTGATTGCAGTGGAGGTTACATGAGTCTACACATGTGATTAAATTACACAGCCCTATTATCAGACTAGATTTTTTGGTTTTGCTATTGTACTTTAGTTATATAAGATGCAACCAGTGGGAACAACTGAGGGAGTGTACATGGGCAACTCTGTATTACCGTTGGAACTTCCTGTGCATCTCTTTCATAATAAAAAGTTTATACAAATTCTGTCAGCAAAATTGAAGTAAAAGAAGATAACGTTTTTCCCCTGAAGTTTTAGGTCAATAAAACTTTCATTTACGCCATGTTACAATTTTCAAACAATTCAGTTCTCACACATATGGTATGATACAAAAGTATCATCTCTGAACTTTAAGTGGGTGTAATTCCTATTTAATGTCTAAAGCAACTTAGGCCTTTCTAAAGCAAATATACTGACTTTATAGCAGCATTTTCTCATTAATAAGGGCCAGATGTGGTGTGTCTGTTTAGAACTGAAGTGGGGGAGTTTTTCTTTGGTCCAGAGCTCTCATTCCTTCATTCTCTTTTTATTTTATCTCTATGCTTTTCCGCAAAGACCACACTGTTGCTCTTTCTTTCTGGTCACCGCCATTTCTAACTATTCCTACAAGCTGTGTCTTTGCTCCTTTCAGATAATATCCTTCCCTCATTGACTGATTCCGTTTGTATTCTGAATCAGAGTTTTGTTAAGAAATTTGTTAAAATAAATATATTTCAAAAATTTCTCTTTCAGTTGTCAAACTGAATACTGAAGCATATTCAGAGAAAGGATGCAATGAAGACTTGGTGGAACGTTGAACAAAGGCATGATTACATAAATTAACATAGAACATTAAAGCAGAATTGTATACCCAAGAGGAAAGCTCAAAATGAACTACTTCCCTCCTCCCTACGTACCGTAGAACATAAATTATAAAACAAAACAAAACAAAAAGCAAAATGAACTACTTGGTGGGTGGCAGTGACTGATTAGCCCTTCATTTTGCATACGTGTAAGACTCAGGCTCAATTTAGAATTTGAACACTCGTTAATATACGGAGTATTTAGAACATGCATTAATATATGTTTAGTTGTTTACATGTTTTATTTCTAAATCTAATTTCTAAATCTAATCAATACCACAAAACATTGAAGGCCAGGTTGATGATCCTGGATATCAACTTTCAGTTCTTTTGGTTTGACTTAAAAGAAGTCACTAATATAAACAGGTGGTAGAGATAGTGACTGAAAACATGACTATCCTATGGTGGCATGTGTCTGTTAGGTGTATGTGGTATCTGCATATGCATTAGTGCTTGTATCAGCATCTACTTTTTTAAGTGCCGTTGACTCATGACTATTCAAATGAAGTTAATAATTCCATTTGCTTCAGCTGTGGCAAACGACTTACACTTAACCAATGTACTCTATTCTTTTTATTAATAAAGCTCTCTGCCTACAAGGGCACAAACTACTTAGTAAACACTCAATAAATATTAGCAATTTTTCTCTTTCTCTGATTTTTAAAATCTTAGAAGATTGAAAATGTGTTGTCTATATCTCTGTATTTCTAGTAACTAGTTTAATGTTCGATATACAATATTCAACCAGTAAATGTTGGTTTAGATGGATCACAACTGAGTCTTTTCATTGAAGTTGATTCATGTTTCAATGTATGAGTTTTTCTCATATGATTTTTCCAACAAGAAATGTTGTTTTTATATTATTGCCTATTCCCAGGCATATAAGTAGTGATAACCTCATCTGTAATGTTCATAGCAGCAGCCCCTGGATTGTACAGGTTAGTTATTGTTATTTGCATATGCTGTTGATTGCAACTAGTAAAGGAGAAGCAAAATAAGGGTATATAAGAAAGGCATTTTACAATTTAATTTACCAGTTTAAAAAAATTATTTGACTATTTACTGTTGTTGGAATAAACTGCAATTTTAGGCGCCATTAAATTAGTCGTTACAGGCTTAGTAAACTAAATCCAAATCAACAAGAAAATATTTGCTTGAATTCAGTGAAGAAATTTTTATATCAGGTATATTTTTCCTTTTTCACATGAATTAAAGAAAAAGGGACAATATTGTAAATATTTTATAATCTAGCAATTAGAAAACTAAGGCACATGGAAATTGAGTGTAGTGATTTTCTCAAATAATGTGATGTATGGTATTTATACCTAAATAACATACATCTCATTAAATCTAAATATCCCAACTTCAATATACTGAAAGATTTTAATAAAGGCCTATTTTCATTGTTCATTCTTTTGAATAATTCCTTCCTTTTGTGTGGAAAAGATACTAGCTCAGCAAGATTAATCTATATAAGCTTTTCAAGCTGAGTGACTAGAAGAGAAAAACAGAACAGTTAAGAATTTCAGGCATAAATATAAAATTTGAAATGTGGATAAAATAAACTTAATGTGGGCAGTTTCATTACTACTTGTAGAGAAATTTCTGAAAATGTTAGAATAAACAGCATTGTAAAAAATAATAGTTTAATACATATTTCTTTGGAGACTGATGGTACACAGAAGCTTATTTAACAGATAAAATCACATTAGTGAAATAGGGTTTGAAATGTTTTTAATCAAATGATTTTTTCTTAAAATTCATTTTTATTATATGTCTTGGAAATAGCATTAGTTTACAATTACCACTCTACTTCATGCATGAAATGATTCAACTAATAGATGTGGTTGGTTAAACATTGCATCTATTTTCTACTGGAATAACCACCATCACTTATACTATTAGTTCTATATTTGGCATGTGTGTTGATGTAAAATACTAGGAAATCAGGTACTGAAGCTTCATTTGTATAATTCTTAGCACTCATTCAGCAATATCAGCACACTTCATTTTTGATAGTGTTTACACTCATTATAGGTGGAGCTGCGGTTTATTTATTTATCGTAGAGACAGGGTCTCACTTTGTTGCCCACGCTAGTCTCAAACTCCTGACATCAAGCGGTCCTCCCACCTTGGTCCCCGAAAATGCTGGGAATGTGGCTTTGAGCCACTACACCTAGCTGAAGGAGCTGTTTTTTTAAATATACAAATTGTGCTTATGTTTTAGAGATAATGTTCCAAGATCTTCCAATTTATTACTGGTGAATAATAAATTATATATCTGAATGTTTTGCTTTGTACCTTCTCCCTAGGTTTTAGTGTTAATTTGCTAGACAAAATATTTTATTAATTAGACCCATGATATAAGCCTTTGTTACTGCAGCATATGAACACAATAATATGGGGATATAATATATAGGAATATTGGAAAATTAAATAGTTCATCAGAGATTAAACTGTGAGTAGAAAAGAATTCTCTGGTTAAGACGGAAAAGGTAAGGAAGAGAGAAAAAGTAAGTTGGCAACTACCAGCAGAAAGATCACGATTCTGCCCTTCCTTGTCCTTGGGTCCCAGAGAAGGTCGCAATACCTCTGTTCTTCATATAATTTAAGGGCCTCTGGAGTGTAAGTCTAGAAAGTCACTTGCTACTGCCTGGATTTTGTCTTTTGGATGACAGGAAACAAAGGGATCACAAATCAAATACAACAATGCAGTAGAAATAACAATAGTAAAAGGAAAAATGGCAGTTTGACTGATACAGAGCTGAAAGAAAATTCTTTGCTGCTTTCAGGATATAAAATGTTCATTAAGTATGAAATTCTAGGAGGCTGGATGTTGAAGAAAATGAACCCTGAAATCTTGATATTTTTTTCACCCCCGTAAGAAACTATTCCATGTTTACGTTTCATTTGAATGACTTTTTATACTGAAGGCACCCTGGAAACTTAATGCCTATGTATAGCCTAAAAACTTAATGTGTAATATCTGTATTATATTTTCTATTACTTACGTGTACTTACAAAGCTTTTTCAGAAAAATGCTTATTTTGTATTTCATGTATTCTAAGTAATGCTATGAAATAAAATAGCATACTAACCATAAACATTTCATGAAATTAATATGGAGTATAATTCCTGAAAGGTCACATGTATTAACATACTACAGGTATCTCTGAGAAGGCAGGGCAGAAAATAAGATACCTGACTGATTAATATACACTCTTGAAAAAAATCAATAGTTGAAGCTTGCTCTTTCAGTCACTTTGACTTCTGTTTCTTAATAATTTATCT
The DNA here is from genome assembly GCF_000951045.1 of Mandrillus leucophaeus. Classification (NCBI taxonomy): domain Eukaryota; kingdom Metazoa; phylum Chordata; class Mammalia; order Primates; family Cercopithecidae; genus Mandrillus; species Mandrillus leucophaeus. The sequence continues at coordinate 271,752 of NW_012098877.1, read as the reverse complement.
CCTTATAGTCTGCTTTGTGGATCTACTGTGGCATGTTGAGGAAGTCAGTTGGTATTTGATTAGGAAGTGATATGACAGCACATTATCGAAGCCCTTAAGCATGGTTGTTCAACAATGTTACTATTGACATTATGAGCTATTCTGGTTGGGGAAGGGGCATGTTCTGTGCATTGTAGTTTGTTTAGCAGCATGCTTGACCTCCATTCACTAGATACTAGTAGCCTTCTCCCCAGAATCCCAGCCCCAGCTAATTGTCACAACCAAATTGTCCTAACCAAATTTGTCAAATGTACTTTTGGAGGCAAGATTGTCCCCGAGTTAAAAACAACTGTCTCAGACAATTATAGCTATTGCATTTTACTCCTCAGTGATTGATTTAGAAATAATAAAACGTATCTAAGTCAAAATCAACTTTTAAAAGTTGTAAAATTAGGGAAGTAAAGAGGGAAGAACTTCTGAGCCAAACAGAGTTAGATTCAAGTTATGATTCTGTGAATTTCATTAGGCTACTTAATTTCACAGAGCCTCAGATTTTTCAGCTGTAAGTGGAAATAGTAGGATCTCTGTCTAGGATTGTTTTGGGAACTAGGAAAAATGAATGTAAACTCCTTAACAGATTACCTGGAATATGGTAAGTACTCTTCTGTTAAACATCAATGCTTGAAATGATGAAAGAATACCAAAGCATAAGGATTGTATTAGGAAATACCCTTGAAAAATTTGATGGGAAAATATTGATACTCCATCAAATTGAAATTCATTGAGATCTCACATGTAGATGTATTTTATTTTTATTAAAATGCTAATAATATGTTTACTTTTTATAATAGTGAATTGCTAACAAATTCAAATAAAGTTAATGTTAATAGAAACATAACAAGGTGTAGCTGTTTAAAGACCTACATTTTTAGAATATGTGTTTCAAGAAGTTATGAGAAAAAATTTTACGTAGTATCATAAACTGAGACCAGTAACATAAGAAATGTGCCATATAAAGTTAACTCCAGTAAAAAAATGAATCAACAAATGTGTGCTGCAAATTGTACTTTTTAAATCTAAGAAGTAGAACAGGACTTAATGCCTCATCATTGCACTTTATACCTCTGTGTAAAAATGATTATATTTCATATACCTGCATATTTTTTAAAAAAATAATTTATTTAGTTATTTATTTGAAAGCAACAGATCCACTGGGAAGGAAAATAAAGTCTCACAGGGAATATTTCCTTAGATAAATAAATTCATATTTGATTTGTTAAATATTTGGCAGATTCTGTACTTCTAGCTGTTTATGTGTATAAATAGAAACTTTAGAAGTACCGAGTGACTCCTAGATGTTTATACTCTTCTATTTTTCAAGTTAAAACAATAATCTATTTTGTTAGTATATTCTTTCAAATTTAAAGGTAGAGATTTTAAATAAAATAAAGGAGAATAGAAATGATAAAAAAATGGGACAACAACAAATAAGAGATGAAACCAATTGGAAAGTCAGACACACAAAGACAGAAATGGAGAATAGAAGATATTGGAAAAGCAGTCACTGAGATGTTTTCAACTAATCTACACTGGCATTTGTCGCAATATGTAAATATTGCTGCTTGTGATTCATAAGATTATGTTGTGCTTTCATAGCTGTATTCACATATGGAACATCTATGTCTTGTCACTTGTCTCAGCTGCTAGATAAAATTAGGTAGCAATTTATTTTGGCACAAATGGTGAATAAAGCTAAGTCTGGAATTCACAAGTAGGTCTTTCTTCATTGAGACTCATGTATACACTCTTATGCCAGCACAAAGTGTGGTCAGACACAGAGAAGCACTTAGGAGCTGTGTTCCTGCAAAACATTCCTTTATTTTCTCCTTACCCTTTTCTCATTACGTTTTGGTAAATACGCATGTTTTATAGCATACTCAAAACAGAAGGGCCCAGAAGCCTCACTGAAAAGTAGTGAAGATTGTTAAATGTTCCGGTAGAATTTGGGTTATTATTAGTTGTATAGGAACTGTTTATTAGGAAACAATGTGCTTAATCTATAATTATCTGAAGCATTTGGTGTAGAGAATTCATGTGGTAAATTTGAGTTGTTAAGATATCATAATTATTGTTTAGCTTCAATTTAATTGTTTAATTGTATTATTCATGTGTAATTTAATTTGGAGGCAACAGTTTCATTGGTGGACTCTAACTACACAAATCATCTAAAATTTCACTCATCATCGAAACCAGTTCTGAGTATTTGTTATTAAATGGGAAATTCTTTAAAGAGTCTAGGTTGCTCTTTAGCATGTTATCATCTTACTGACTTTCTGGCAACTTGTTTAACTATCTTTTATCCTTTAAAAGTGCATATAGGCTGAGATCTTTTGGAAATTATCTCAATATTTTATAGTGAAATGCTGTGTCGCAAAAGGAAAGATGAATAAAAATCGTATATGAATGTTTTATTATAGTTTTATAATTATGCTAAGTTATTATTAGGCTTAATTGTTTTTAATAAAAAGACTTTTTTGGTGAATGTATTTTACAGTTAAATAAGATTTATTACACCTAGAGGTTTATAGAAACATGATCCAGAAAAAGGTTTATGGTTCTTCCATATTTTCTTAATTTTATCAGCTAATGATATGATTCTTATTCATTTCTATTGCTTTATTAAGCTGGTAAAAATGTCTAGAGATTTTTCATCTCTAACAGATAATAGGAAAATGTTATATGAAAGCATAATAAAGCACATATTAAAACCTTAAAGTCCATTAGCATGTGCTTCAGGTAAATTTCACTGATTAAAACTACTAGAGAATATTAAATAATTTATATGCATATGTTGAATTTCTTTTTAAAGACAGACATTCTAATTCATTTTGAACAAGACTAAAGTGTTAGATCAGCAAGAGCAGAGTGGTTCTTCTGGAGAAATGCAGAGAGCAGAAGGAGCACACATAGGAAAAAAGAGAAAGGGGAAAATGATGAAAAGAGGAAGAAGTATATAAAGAAAATCTAAGAAAATTGAAAACAATGGGGAAAGAGCAGAGAATGAATAAGAGGAAAAAAGGGGAAGAATTCATATAGGGAAGAGAGGGAGGGAGAATAGGAAGAGAGGGAGAAGGAGGAAGAAGATAAAGAAGGATAAAAGAATGAAATGGAGAGGAAAGGAAAGGGAAAACAAAGAGAAAGGAGGAGTTAGAAGAAGGCAAGGCCAGTGTGGCAGAAGCAGTTAAATTGGTTGAGTATCCTAAGGTGAAGAATTACATGCCTATATGTCTGAATTGTCACTCTGGAATTTTGATCCATGGCTTTGTTCTTCAACATTAAAAAAATAAATAAATATATGAACAAGAAAACAAAGCCAAAAAACAAACAAAGACTAAGGAATTGGTTTTTAAACAGCAATCCAAAATTGCCAGCTAGTTCCCTGTGTTTCTGGGAGCTATGTCTAGTTTGAATTAAATGTACATTATAAATTTATTACTGCTTAATATGCATTTATGCCTGGTTTTACTTTGCTAGACCTTTGAGTATCCTGGCTAGAGAAGAAAACATTTTCCTTTCCTAGATCTGAATTCTGCCCTCAATAGTCTCAATATACTACTGGTGAGGTGTGGAAAATTCTGCCCAGACTTTGGGAATGGCATTGTCCTATAAAGAGAACTTTGAGAGTTAGAGAAAGCTTCAATACAAACACAAGAACTATTTCTGTGTGCTCTGCCTGCATATTCAAATATCAAGCCATTTCCCTACTACTCTCCTTAATTCTGCTCACTGGATTTGATTGTATTTAATGTATGGATGTAGACACAGAGATGAATAAAACGTAACTCACAATGTCTCCCCACATGTATTAACCCATATTAAGCACACATGAAACAGCAGAGTGTAGATAAATTAAGCAGTATTTTATTAATATCTGGGTTAGTAGGCCAAGGTAAAGCAGGTTGAGTTGAAGCACACAGTTACAACTGGAAGCTTCAGTAAAGCCTACTAATCACTATTGAATTGAATCTTGAAATTTGTAGCATGAAAAGAAAAGTTGAAGAACAGGTGGGTTAGAACAGGAAATTTGGATAAGCACGTTCTGAAATAATTTATATACCCAGGCACCATAAATGAGGAAGGGATAATAGGCCCTTCAGGTCCAAAAGAGGGTACAGAACCAGTTTATTGGGTGCATGACGCAGATGCATGAAGTAAAACGAGAGGAATATTAGCAAGAACAGAAAATGGGTTCCTGCTTCCAAGGCATACAAACATAGCCTACTAGGAATTATTGCCCAGTGACTGTCTGGAACATTAAAGTACCAGAGAGAAAACATAGAAATGGGGTGCCCAGAAGCTAATTTAGCATGGGAAGATACAGCTAATAGTTCCCCTGTTCCTACATTCCAGTAAAGTCAAGACTTCTAGGATGGTTCTTTTTTTTGTATGATTTCCAGATAAAACCGGACTCTCCAAGTAGGATGGAGCTTGACTGGGTCTGGGGTGAAATTTTAAAGTGGCTGTGACCTCTGGCTTTTGGTTACTGTGACCCAGCATCATCAAGTACAATTGATAGCTGTTCTGGAAATGTACTGATCTAGTGGGAGCCTAAATTGCAATTATAGATTAATAGGAAATGTTTGCAAATTATCGAAACTATTTGCTATATTTTTATAATATTATATGTCTCAGAGTCATCATAAGCACTATCTACTGCCTAATATAATACTCATAAACAATTAGTTAAATGTGAGGAATGTAAAAGACTTACAGATCAGCCCCTTTGTTCACTACTCAGCACAGTACTGCACGCCATTCAGAAGTAATAACACATTTTTTCAGTCTTTTGCTTTTAAGATCCATTTATGTGTTATGCATTTAAGCCTATATAAATCACCATACATTTTTCAGAGACATACCCCGGGGATTTTACACACACAGGGAAGCCGCTTCAAATGTAGAGGCGTTCTAACCAATTTCCTCATCTCTCAAAGAGCACCTGTTACTGCATTTATGATATCCAATCAAATTTCATTACCTCATTTGAGATGAGATAAGTATAATAGGCTCACACTCTCTGTTTCTTAGTAGCAACACTAAGTGGCAAGCTGTCAGAATTTTTGAAAGAGATCTTTTTTAGGAGGCATCATCAAGATGGCTGAGTAGAGGCATTCAACATTCATGTCCTCCACAAAGAAGAACCAAAGCAACAAATTGATAACCACATGTCCAGTAGAGCTTCTGAGAAAAAATCACTGGAAATCAGGGAAATAACAAAGATCCTGATCCCGTGAAGCATGGAAACTTCGTGTGGCAGCGTAAAGAGGGAAGCAAAGCCGCCTGCCACATTCCCACAATGGATATCCGCATTCCTGATACAGGAGAGCCCTATTGCCCTCACAGGCCCTCAACTGCCTGGAGTCCCTGTGACTGCATTGTCTCAGAGAGAAAAATTCATGCTAGGCCTTCCTTACCCTTGAGACCCAGGCTGCTGCTTTGTAGCACCGTTTTGAGAGATGAGCAAACATCAGACTACATCTAGCCCTGAGGCACAATAGCATCTACATCTCCAAATCCCTGGAACTCCACCATTTCCCCACAGACACCGAAAGGGCTGGAAGCGTTGCAACGCCAGATTGACCCAGCAGTGCAGTTACCTTCCCACCATCCCAGCCCATACTGTGCTCTATACCCCAGAGAAGACGCTGTCCAGTACATAGGGGAAGCTGTCATCAAGACGAAAGGAGCCATAGTATCTGCTTATAAAAACCTAAGAGCCACCTTCTCAGGGCTACCAAAGACTCCATCTGCTATAGCAGCTGGCTGTTGTGCACCTGCCTGTTGCCTAAAGACTGAGAACCAGCCCACATGGGACCTGCCACAGCCACCATTGAAGCTCAGGTTTGCTGAGCAACAGCTGGAGGACTGTTCACCTGGTCAAGGACGTGATGGCTTCACTGCTGAATTCCACCAAACATTTGAAGAACTGGTAGCGATTTTTCTCAAACCTTTTCAAGAAACAGACTCAAAGGGAATACTTCTAAACTCATTCTACAAGGCCAGCATTACCCTGATTCCAAAACCAGACAAGGACACAACAACAAAAAACTACGGGCCAATATCCCTAATGTACATGGACACAATAATCCTCAACAAAATATTAGCAAGCTAAATCCAACACCACATCAAAAACATGACATACCATGATCACACAGATTTTATCCCAGAAATGCAAGGATGCTTCAACATACACATATGGTTTTTGTCCTTTATTCTGTTGTTGTGAGATATGATAACTCTCTCTATAGATAAAGAAAAAAATTACACCATTCAACATTCCTTTATGATAAAATCTCTCAACAAATTAGATATAGAAGGAACATACCTCAACACAGTAAGGGTTATATGACAAACCCACGGATAACATCAAACTGAATAAAGAAATGCTAAAAGATTTTTCTCTAACAACCAGAACAAAACAAAGATGTGTTCCTCTACCCCAGTTATTCAATGCAGTACAAAAAGTCCTAGACAGGAAAATAGGCATGGGAAAGAAATAAAGAGCATTCAAATTAGAAAAGAGAAAGTCAAATTGTCCCTCTTTGCACATGATACAGTCTTATATATAGAAAACTTAAAGACTCTGACAAAAAAAAAAAAAAAAAACCTCTTAGAACTGATAAATAAATTCAGTAAAGTTGCTGGTTACAAAATAAATATACCAAAATCAGTACCATTTCTATATACCAATACGAATACCTGAGAAATAAAGCAATTTTGTTTATTATACCAACAAAAAACTCCATAGGAATAAAAGTAATCAAGGAAGTGAAAAATCTCAATGATAAAAACTATAAAACATTGATGAAAAAATAGAAAAGAACATGATAAAGGATATAATAAAGATAATAAATAAAGAGCATAATAAAATTGGGAAGACATCCCATGGTCATCTATTAGAAGAATTTATGTTCATAAAATGACCATACTATCTAAAGCAATCTGTAGATTCAATGCAATACCTATCAAAATACCAATGACATTCTTCACATAAATAGAAAAAATAAAATTCTAAAATTAGTAAGGAACCACAAAGTCCCTTAATTGCTAACGGAACACTGGACAAAAAGAACAAGACTGGAGGCATCACATTACACTGCAAAATACACTACACATCACATCAAAATACACTGCAAATACACATCAAAATACACTGCAATGTAATCGTAACCAAATAGCATGCTATTAGGATAAAAGTAGACACATAGACCAATGGAATGAGATAGATAACCCAGACATAAATCCACATACTCACAGCCAACTAATTTTTGACAAGACTGTCAAGAACTAAGAGCATACATTGGGTAAAGAAGATTTCTTCAATAAATAGTTCTGGGAACACTGGATGTCTATTTGCAGAGGAATGATGATAGACCCTGTTCTCTCCTCATATGCAAAAATCAGCTCAAAAGAGATTAAAGACTTAAATGTAAGACTCCAAACTATAAAACTAATATTTTAAAAAAGTAGGGGAAAAGTAGTGCTTCAGGACATTGGTCTGGGTAAAGATTTTATGGCTAAGATCTCAAAAATACAGTCATCAAAACCAAAATTTGACAAATGGTATTATTTAAAATATAAAAGTCTTCACACAGCAATAAAATCTGTCAACAGAATGAAGAGACAATCCGTAGAATGGGAGAAAATATTTATAAACTAGTCTTTCCACAAGGGACTGATATCCATAATACACAAGGAACAAACAATTCAACAGTTAAAAAAAAAAAATCTAATTTAAAATTCAGCAAAGGAGCTGAATATACGTTTCTTAAAAAAAGAAATGACAAACAGGTATAAGAAAAAATGTTCAATGTCACTAATTATTCAAAGAAATGCAAATCAAAATGACAATGAGATATAATCTCACTATCCTGGATGAAGAGAAAAGGAAATTCTTGTATGTCGTTAATGGAAATGTAAATTAGTACAGTCATTAAGAAAAAAAGCATGGAGCTTCTCATAAAACTAAAGATGGAAGTACCATATGATCCAGCAAACCCACTACTGTGTATTTACAATATTACAGGAAAGAAAATCACTGTATCAAAGAGAGAGCTGCACCCCATGTGTTGCAGCACTATTTACAATAGCCAAAATACAGAGTCAACCTGTGTTCATAAAAAGATGAATGGATAAAGAAAGTGTGGTATATACACACAATGAAATGCTATTTATCCTTGTTAGTCTTCTGTCTCGTTGCTCTGTCTAATACTGACAGTAGGTGTTAAAGTCTCCGACTAGTATTGTTTGGGAGTCTAAGTCTCTTTGTAGGTCTCTAAGAACCTATTTTATGAATTTGGATGCCCTATATTGGATGCATATATATTTAGAATAGTTAACTCTTGTTGAATTGATCCCTTTACCGTTATATAATGCCTTTCTTTGTCTGTCTTGATCTTTACTGGTTTAAAGTCTGTGTTGTCAAAGACTAGGATGGCAACTGCTGTACTGCTGTTTGTTTGTTTGTTTTTCCTTTCTATTTGCCTGGTACATTTTCATTCCTCCCTTTATTTTGAGCCTGTGTGTGCCTTTTCAGGTAAGATGGGTCTCCTGAATACAGCAACCAATAGGTCTTGACTCCTTATTCAATTTGCCAATCTGTGTCTTTTAATTGGGACATTTAACTCATTTACATTTAAGGTTAGTATTGTTATGTGTGAATTTGATCCTGTCATCATGCTACTATTTGGTTATTTTGCACATTGGTTGATGCAGTTCCTTCATAGTGTCATTGGTCTTTCTATTGCTTTTGCAGTGGCCGGTACCAGTTTTTACTTTCCATATTTAGTGCTTTTTTTAGGAGCTCTTGCAGGGCAGGCCTGGTGGTAATGAAATCCCTTAGCATTTGCTTGTCTGGAAAGAATTGTATTTCTCCTTCACTAATGAAGCTTAGTTTGGCTGAATATGAAATTCTAAGTTGGAAATTCTTCTCTTTAGTAATGTTAAATACTGTCCCCCAATCTCTTCTGGCTTGTAGAGTTTCTGCTGAGAGGTCTGCTATTAATCTGATGGACTTCCCTTTGTAGGTGACCTGGCCTTTCTCTCTGGCTGCCTGTTACAGTTTTTCCTTCATTTTAACCTTGGAGATTCTGAGGAATGTGTGTCTTGGGTTGATCTTCTCATGGAGTGTCTTAATGGTGTTCTCTGTATTTCCTGAATGTGCATGTTGGCCTGTCTTGCTAGGTTGGGGAAGTTCTGGATAATATCCTGAAGTGTCTTTTGCAGCTTGTTTTCATTCTCCCTGTTTCCTTCTGGTACTCCAGTCAGTCGTAGGTTTGGTCTTTTTATGAAGTCCCATATTTCTCAGAGACTTCATTCGTTCCTTTTTAATTGTTTTTCTCTATTCTTGTTTATATGTCTTATCTCAGTAAGGTGGTCTTCAAACCCGAACATCCTTTCTTCTACTTCATTGATTCTGCTGTTGATACTCGTTTATTCTTCACCAAGTTCTTGTACTGCGTTTTCCAGCTCTATCAGGTCGTCTATCTTCCTCTCTAAACAGGTTCTAGTTAACAAGTCCTCTAACCTTTTATCAAGGTTCTTAGCTTCTTTACATTGGATTAGAACATGTTTAGTTTATCATAGTTTTTGTTACCCATCTTCTGAAGCCTGCTTCTGTCAATATGTCCATAAGATCCTCTGCTCAGTTTTTTGCCCTTGATGGAGAGACATTGAGATCATTTGCAGGAGAAGAGGCACTCTGGCCTTTTGGGTTTTCAGTACTTTTACCTTGATTCTTTCTCATCTTCATGAGTTTGTCTAGTGGTTTCATGAGTTTATCTTTGAGGCTGCTGACCCTTGGATGGGGTTTTTGTGGAGGACTTTTTGATGTTGTTGTTGATGATGCTGTTGTCATTTTCTGCTTATTTATTTTTCCTGCAATAGTCATGGCCCTCTTCTGTGGGGCTGTTGCAGTTTGCTGGGGGTTCACTTAAGGCCCTATGCATCTGATTCACTCCCATGCCTGGAGATATCCCTCAAGTAAACTGGAGAGCAGCAAAACTGGGTGCCTGCTCCTTCTTCTGGGACATCTGACCTCAAGGAGCACCAACCTGATGCTAGTAGGATCTCTCTTGTGTAGGGTGTCTGACAACCCCTGTTGGAGGGTCTCACTCAGTTGGGTGGCATGAGAAGTAGGATCCGATTAACAAAGCATTTTGTCCCATGGTGGAGAGGGTATGTTTCACTGGGGGGAAACCCACTCATCTGGGATGCCTGGATTCCTCAGAACTACCAGGAGGAGAGGGTAAGTCTGCTGCTTTGTAGATTGCGGCCATCCCTCCCCTCTAGGGGTTCAGGCCCAGATATATCTGAATTCTGTCCCGGAGCCTCTGGCTGGAGTTATTGGAGAGCCTGCAGGGAAGCCTCACCCACTGAGGAAAGATATGTCAGGGTTAGATCTGAAGAGGCACTCTGGTTGCAGATTGCCACAGCTGGTGTATTCACCTGTGGGGACAAGTCTTAGGACCAAGCCGTCCAGCCTCCCTGGCTCTAGTAGGGGAAAAGCGCAGCCTGGAGCTATAGAAATGGGTGCCCTCCACCTTCTCCTGCCCAGGGAGCTTAGTGTGTTAGGCAGTTGCTAGCCCCAGTGCTGGCTGCTGCCCCTCCCGCAAGGAGCTCAAACAGCTTAGACAGAGGGCAGCTGTAGCCTGTGTTGGCTGCCGCTCCCTCAGGGGGTTCAGTAGGCTTAAGCAGATTCTAGCTGAGAGGCTGCAAGAATTTGCCAGTTCCAGGGTTGGGACGCTAGGCCTCGGTGATGTGAGATCGCGAATGGGATCTTCTGATCTTTGGGTTGCACTTCAGGATATTATCCAGTTCAATGGAAAAAGCACAGTTTCCCTGGCTGCGTAGCGAGCTCACACACTGCCTCCCTTGGCTGGGAGCAGAGGTTCTCCTTCCCCTTGTGGCTGTCATGTAGGCCATAGTGTAGCAGGAGGAATCGTAGACAAACTCCCTCAGACACCGGATTGTGGAAGGAAAGAGCTTTATTCTGCTGGGAGCATTGGCAGACTCATGTCCTAGAAACCGAGCTCTCTGAATAAGTAATTCCTGTCCCTTTTAAGGGCTCACAACTCTAAAGGGGCTGTGTGAGGGGGAGGTCATGATCAATTGAGCAAGTGAGGGGTATGTGACTGGGGGCTGCATGCACCAGTCATCATAATGAAACAACAGAACAGGGAGTTTCATAATGATTTTTCATGCAATGTCTGGAATCTATAGATAGCACAGCGGTAAGGTCAGGGGTTGAATTTTAACTACCAGGCCTGAAATGTGGCACCCGGTTGTCTGACTATGTTTTTCACTTCTGCCTACTCTTTTAACTTCTCCTTTTTCAGCAAATAAGAAATTAAGTATAAGACAATATGAGGAGTGGTCTCCTCTCTCAGCAGCACCACACTTCTCTTCTTTCTCTCTGTGGGTTATGCCAACCTTCTAGTCAGTTTTGATGAGAGAACCTGGATACCATGGTTGCCAGTGAAGGATTCACAAGCTTATTATGTTTTTTTTCTATGACAGCTTCTGATGGCTGCTGCTTCTAGTGGGCCATCTTGGCCTCACCCCCTAGGATACTTTAAATATCTTCAGAATATGGCAAAAATCAGCCTTTCCTTCAAACTCAAGTTTCCAACCCAGTTAAAAAGGGAATACAATAGAAAGAAAAGAGTAACCCTATTCCAAGATCAGAAAAGTGAGAAGAAAAGAGAATTATGGTTCACCATAGAGAAAAGGCAGAAAAATCAAACAAGAAAAGAATAGATAATCAGTGAAAAATAAAAAAATAGGCTGGGCATGGTGGCTCACACCTGTAATCCCAGCACTTCGGGAGGCTGAGGAGGGTGGATCATGAGGTCAGGAGATGGAGACCATCCTGGCTAACACAGTGAAACCCAGTCTCCGCTAAAAAAAATACAAAAAATTAGCCAGGCTTGGTGGTGCGCGCCTGTAGTCCCAGCTACTCGGGAGGCTGAGGCAGGAGAATGGTGTGAACCCGGGAGGCGGAGTTTGCAGTGAGCCAAGATGTTGCCATTGCATTCCAGCCTGGGTGACAGAGTGAGACTCCATGTCAAAAAACAAACAAACAAACAAACAAAAAAACTCCAGGAAATATCAATAACCAAAATACATATACTTAAATGTATATAAAGACAAATAGAATACATATTTTTTATTCACATCTAACTGCTTACTCTGGCAAGAGTTACAGAACAATTACACCTTTTTTTCAAGACCACTGCTCCCACCATTAAAATATTCTGATGTATAATTAGCAAACAATGCCAAGTTCTCTTGTATGATTTTGATGTGTGCTTCATTCAAGGTATTTTTGCGAAGTCCCTGCTAAAGTTGCATATAAATACTTTCATTCACTGTCTCTTTCCATATTAGTAATAAAAGACTTAAGCTAATTACCCTTCTTTAAGAAAATATTATATATACTGATTCTATTAAGAGTATGAAAATAAAACAAGAAAATTTTGTAGACATACCAGTATAACCAGATCTTGGTCACAATGGGGATATGTATACATATTCCATTAAGAATGGGTAAAAACGATTTTACCATTATGTGGTATGCAAAGAGATCATCTCCCAAACTTTCTACATTACTGTAAGGATTTAATGATTCATGACCCTGAGTGATATTGTTGAAATCTTTATGTGGTAGATGCTCTTTATAATGTGGCTTTGCAGCTTTTCCGTCAATGAAAAATCTCTTTTCTCATGCCCTTGAATCTGGGCTTCCTTGTGACTTGCAGTGGCTAATAGAATGTGCATGAAATTAAGATGTGCCTACTCCAAATTTAGACCGAACTTAGACCAAGAGGCTGGGTGAGCTTTACTCTTTCGCTTTGCCCCATGAGAACACCATGTGAACATACCGAGATTAGCCTGCTGTAGGATTAAAAATTATGTGGTGTGATACCAAATCATCCCAGTTCACACTGTCTTAGATCAGTCAGTTCTCACAATCAACCAACCAGCTGACCATAGACCCATGAGTGACGCTAGTCAAGATCAGGTGAACCTAGCATAAACCCATAGAACTATTCAACTAATCCCAAGTCCAGCAAGGAAAAGCTAAATACATGCTTATTGTTTTAACTATGGAGTTTTAGGGGTAATTTTTAATTCAACAATTGATAACTAATATAGCATAGTGGAATTCTTAACTGGTGATTCAAATCTGGGGACAATTCTGTCACTATTGCCATCATGTCAAAAGAAAACAGTCATATTTGTGGGCACATTCAAGCCATAGGTCTAGAGGTAGTTTGTTGCTGATGTTCACTGTTTCCAGCGCAGTCATGAATTCAATAAGTTTCTAATCCAGTACAGTTACTAATTCTGTGCCACATGCCAGGGATATAACACCAAAATATTTAAATAAGAATATATACCTTAGATATATAAGTAAAAGCAGAAAGTGATATGCACTGAGAAAAAAATAAGGCAGGGTGAAATGGGAAAGCCAAGGACTTTCAATTTTGAATGGGGCCATTAGGGAAGGCCTCTTTAAGGAGGCCACATTTCATAAATGCCTGCAGGAGATGAGGGAGTAAAGCATTAGGATATCTGAGGGAAGGATATCCCATACCAATGCAAAGTCTGTGCAAGACTGAACATGGAAAGATGTCTGATATGTTGAAGAAACTTAGAGGAGGCCAGTTAGAAGAGCACCGTATGAACCATGGGGAGAGTAATAGGATATAAGGTCGGAGAAATAGTAGGGGTCTGATAACAAGAAGAGTTTTCAGGTCATTCTAAGGCTTTGACTTTTATTCTTACTTAAATGGGGAGCTGCTGGAGAATTTCTAGTAAAGGAATGTCAGGAATTGGCTTTCATTTTAATAGCATCATTCTGAATCTTGAATTGAAAATGTACTTAAAAGAGACAAGGGCAAAAGTATAAAGATAAACCAGGAGTCTGTAGCAATGACCCAAGTAAGGAAAGAAGGTATCCTGGTTCAGTGTAACAGCAATAGAAAAATGGTCAGACTGTGATTATATTTTGCAGGTAGGGCTAAAGAATATGTAATAGATTCAATATGGGGTATAAAGGAAGAGAAGTTTTTGGCCTGAAAAATAAGTGACTGATACATTATTCTTAAATGAAATGAACTTACAGTGTGAACAAACTGATATCAAATCATAAGACCAGTTATTGTGTTTTTTTTTAAATATTTATATAGCAGGTAATTTTCAGAATACTTGTCTTTAGATGCTGCTGAAAGGTAAAAAGATTTATAAGGGGATAAGATAAATCTCCATGTTTCCCTCCCCCCAAGAGGACTTGATGACTGTAAACTGTTAATAATTCATTTTGATCATTTGAGATACTTTATATTTGAAGCCTGCATATAATGTACTGATTAAATTACATTATGCGTAACTGAGTGAATATATTATTAAACAAATTACCCCTTTCTGTAACCATGAACTGTGCATCTGTAGCAAATGGTTGAGCATTTTAATAAGGAGTAGTGCAATTATATTATGGTCACTGCCTTTTGCAGGCTTATTGGTCATATTTTGGAGGTGAATATCTTCATTTGAAGATATTTATTGCAAAGGAAGGGTTTTTACGTTATAGTCAATACTCATAATTCACTGAAAATATCTCTGCTTACAAAATAAAAGAGCATTGGGGAGGAGCTTTTGGAGAAATTATTAAACTTAGAAAGGATAAATTACTAACTAGCCTTTCTTCAGAAATCACACCCTTAGTATCTATCTATCTATCTATCTATCTATCTATCTATCTATCTATCTATCTATTTATCTATCTATCTGGCAAAACAACCAAACCAAACAAAATAGAATCCTCTGTCTTTTCATTGTCAGAAAATAAATAAATAAATAAATAAATAAATAAATAAATAAATAAATAAATAAAACCTTCTAGTAAGGTTTCTAGTAAGTGGAAAAGTGAAAAACTCACTTGGAATTCTCTGGCACTTGCCATTAATTATTTAATTATTTGTCATGACTCAGTACAGATTAAAAAAGAGAGAGAGCAATCCAGCTGGAGTTCCTAATTAAGAGAATTCAAAGGCACTTTTTAATAATTGAAAAAAGCATTTTGACTATCCAAATCTATTACCTCAATACAACTTGCAAGGAGTCCAAAGCAAGTGTGTCAGAATCAAAGGGATTAAATTGTGTTTCAGAGACAACCAAAAGATGAAAAATAAAGAATCTCACATTGGAAAGATGTTTGGGTTTTGCCCATGCAGAGTTTAATGATGGTTTTTCAATAATGCACCCAATCAAATACGAGAAAATGGAACATATAACAAGGTGATGAATTTGATGATTTATTGGGAAAAAAGCAGGAAATGATATTACTAAATAGTAGGTTTTTTTCCCCCCAAAATATCCTGGTGAAGGATAAAATGAAGTGAAAAATCAGTGAAGAAAATGACAATTTTACTATTGAAGTACTAGAATACTTTAATTAAAATTTGAATAATTGAACCAGTTTGCCCAACTACTCTTCTCTGACAGAGTAAAATATATTTTGATATTTCAGGATGGGTATAGAGCTGTGGCTGATTCTCCACCCAGACTGTATTTTACAGTCACCTTTGCACTTTCAGATTATATTCATGCCCAGGCCCCACCCCACATTAATTAAATAGAATCTATAAGCAACAGGGCCAGTGCATTAATAGTGTCAAAACTCCCTACAGTGATTCTAATATGCAGCCATGGTTAAGAAATACTGGCTTGGAACACTAGGAAAACTTTGTTCAAAATAGCCCCATGTGTGCTGCTGATTGAAGAACCACACTCAACCAAGGAGACCTTCTCTAAAAATTTATACAAGACGTTTGAATTTCAGTTATGACAATATATTTGTAGATTTTTAAAATTAGCAAATCGTTTCCTTAACATGCAGCAGAATTCAATCTTCTTAAGACAGTAAGTTTATCTTGAAAGGAGTTAATTTTGCATAAGGTAGTGGAAGAAGGAAGTAAATAGCAGATATGACCAGAAACAAGATCTATAATACTTATGAGACACAAAATACACACACACACAGAATATTAGTCCATTATCACGTGGCTATAAAGAACTACCTGAGACTGGGTAATTTATAAACAAAAGAGGTTTAATGGACTGAAAGTTCTGCAGTGCTGGAAAGGCCTCAGGAAAATTACAATCATAGTATAAGACGAAGGGGAAACAAGGCATGTGTTACATGGTGGCAGAAGAGAGAGAGAGAGAGCAAAGGAGGAGCTGCCAAACACTTTTACACCATCAGATCTTGGGAGAACTCACTACTATGAGAACAGCATAAGGGAAACCACTTCCATAATCCAATCACCTCCTACCAAGTCCGTCCCTTAACATGTGGGGGTTACAATTAGAGAAGAGATTTGGGTGAGGCCACAGAGCCAAATCATATCACATGTGTGCACATGCACACATACACACACACACACACACACACACACACACACACACATCAAGCATAGGATATATTAGAGTGGTTAACCTTATATCTCATTATTAAGTTGTAGAATGTTAGGAGAAATAGTGTGACTGCTAGAAGAGAAACATCATCAAGAGATAGATAAATGGGACTTTGAGGTGTCATGTTTAGGGAGAGTGTCATAGTGTTTGGAATTGTGTAAAAGCAAGGATTATTGGGTCATATTAGGAAGAAGCATGACTTTGCTATTGCCTTTATTTGGAAGTTAAATATAGTTAAAAAAAAAAAAAAGGTATGTGTGGATGTCAGTTTGACAAAGGATACGCTGAACTGGACTGTTTGATTGTCTGCTGCATTATGTTGGGAAAAATATTTTCCAGAATCCCCTTAACTCTGGTTTCAGGTTAGAATTAACAAAAGTTGCAGTTGTGTGAGATTTGGCAGGTAAAAGTACAGAACTTTTATGTTTCGCAAGTTGTTGGTTAGAAGCAAAAAACTTCAAATCCAGTTTCCAGAGGACTGTAATGTTTACTTGCCCCTGTCTGGTCTGTATCCAGCTTTCCTGTGAGAGTGCCACCCCTACGACCAACAGTGACCTGAGGCTAACCACTACACAATTCTAGAAACTTAGATGTGGAAATTATATAGAACCAAGAGTCTGCCTTCAACCCCCCTTCATGGTTCCACTCTAGCAGCTGGATGTGCCTATTCTTTCTAACTTCCTTACAAACTGACTGTGCCAAAGCTGGGTGGGGGTTTTTCTCTGATCCTTCCAATTCCTTTTGATGACTTTATTTTTATAGTTCCTTCCCCTATTGTTAAATTTGCGTGAATTCCTTATTCTGTAAGACTCACAGTATTAATAGTACTGATTGAGTCCTGATTGATACATAGTGAGACCAAACGCACTTGGAAGTCCAAACTCTGTGAAAATGAAACTAGGAACATCAAAAAACATTAAAAAGGAAGAATATTGAACTTAAGAATATAAAACACTGTAGGTTTAATCAAAAAGACATTTTGAATGGAAACTTCAATTAACTTCAATTAAATTTGAAGAATGTGATATAAAATATGAGTAAAATCAAGCACTAGAATGAGTTTGGAAAATATTTTGAGATGGGACTTATATTTTACTTCATTTTATACAATAAGTGATTCAACCCTAAAGGAGACAGTTTCCAATAAACTTTTAAGCTGAGCATCTAGCAAGTCACAGGTACACTTACCTGAAAGAGTCTTAAAACCAATGTTTAATCTTAGATAATTACATATTGCTTTTAGAAAACATTCTGTTGAACTCTTACTGAGATATGAAACAAGTGAATTATTAAATATGTTGCCCAGAAAATGTATGTATTGATATATAAAATGTTTTAATATTTATGAATAACTATTAGGATTTTCTAGAACATTGAATCTATCTTTTGTTATTAACCCTAGGACATTCTCTTTAGCTATAGTGCAACATTTCTAGTTAGATTGGGCAGCACAGCACTTTTTAAAAAAATTTTTGTTTTACTTTTCAATCTAGGCTCCTGGTGAAAGTTTTCAAGTTTCGTTAAAAAGGCATGGACTGTCCATTTAGTTATATAAAAAAGAGGAGGTCTCCATGACCATGAAGACCAGAAAAAAGATACTAGAAAGATTATCATAGGTTTAAAACTCAATAAAACACTTTTTTTTTTTCAGAAGTTCAGTTATACTGAGGCAGACACACGAAGATGAGTAACTGAGCTAATTTTCTCTAAAACATCTAGATGAGTCTTTACTTATAATTTTTATGTGAATTCAGAATTAGAAAAAATAAATAGATCCCATGACTACTTAGTCCAACAATATTTTTGTGGCCTATATGAAACCAACTTAGTAGTTTGACTGAATTTTTAATTTCTATCCAGGTATTCTCAGGTCTTACCTAAGGAACTCAAAACTAGTCTCCAAGTTTCATGAAAATTACTATTTTTTTAAATTGTTTTTCTGCCTGTTTTACCTTATTGAGCAAAATTAGTTAAGCTGGTATGAGGAAACTATTTATGTCAACTTGAACCTGTTTTATTGTATTAATTATGTATTATTATTATTATTTTTACCCAGGGAGCTGTTTCAATCATTAAATAGTAGTTTAACAGCAGCAAACTGCATTAGACAAAAAACAACTATGAAGTTTTGAAAGGCCAAGTAGTGACTACGATTTTATTTGTTATTGTTTGTTGTGAAGGAAAAATATTATGTTTAATAGAAATTGCATTCACCATATTGAAGTACAAATGCACAGAATGGCTTTTTCAATTATCAGCTGTCTTTGCTCTCAGCTCTGCTTTGGAACATAACCAGTAACAGAAGAAATATATTGCTTTGCATGCTGACTTATTGTGGCGTTGTCCCTTAAATATTCTTTACACATGTGCAAAGCCCTCATTAGAAAACTTCTGTATTTGGATGTCTCCTAACAATACACCCATGCGCAGTATAGATTTTAATACAGAATGCCAAAACTTTCTTATAAAAGAAAATTTGCATCCAGAGGTGTCTTTGGAAAACCGATTTTCTTTGTTAAGCTTCAATAAACCCATTTAAGAGACAGGAGATGAAGGCAAAATTCTTTGTGCAGTAGCTTCCTTTCCTAACAAATGCTTTTCAATATGCCTCCATCTTACTAATGAGTATAATATATATTCTGTGATCTGATAGTAAATTGGAGTGAAAATACACCCTTACAATGTTGATTTTTTAAATAAAAAATGCACTGACCTACTCTCTGGAAATAAAAATATGTATAAGCACTATATGTTTCTGGTCTTCAAGGAGATGCATAGTAAATGATAAATTCTAAAGTGGAGGTGTTAAATTTCTAAAATGTAGCAGCTATTAAATAAGTCTCCAAGGAGAAATTCAGAAAGATTTCTCAGAATAGAAAGCACTTAAAGCTGCTATAGGCACAAAGAAGAGGAAATACAGAATTTCAGAAATAGAATACAACATGTGCAAAAGCATGTGTGATAGAGGTTAGGAATTGTTTTTATCTGACTAGGTGTGGCCATGTGACTACATTCAGGACATTAGAAGGTAAAATAAAGTTATGTTTTTATTTTCCAGGTCATATCCTTTAAAAATATAGCCAGATGTAGTGGTCCATACCCACAAGCCTAGCTACTCTGGAGGTTGAGGGTGGAGGATTGTTTGAGCCCTGGAGTTTGAGGCTGCAGTGAGCTATGATCACGCTGTTGCACTGCAGCCTGGATGACAGAGCAAGACCCTGTCTCTAAAGAAAGTAATAATAAAAATAAAATTTGAAAAGGAAGTTGCTTACTTTTTGCTTCCTCCCTTTCCTCTTTTTTATATGGAAATTCAGACAAGGTGATAGTGAGTAAACTTTAACCATGAATGTGAGGGCTCTGTCCTAGGAAATGGTTGAGCAACACAATTAGAAGAGAACTGGTACCCATCTACTCTCAATTTCCTGTCTACATCTAAAGTGTCACAAAATAAAAAATAAAATTTTATCTCATTAGGGCTGCTATATTTTCTGTTCCTCTTGTTACAATAGCTTAGCTTATACTCCAACCAATACACTATGAAAGGATGGGATAAGATGGCATGCTTGTATTATGTTTAGAAAAGCTGAAGACTCAGGTTGAATGAGGACACTGATTAGATCAAAACCTTGAAAGAAATGTCATGACTATATTTTGAAGACCCTCATATGAATGAGGTTTGAACTGTGTATAGATGCAATCATGAGTCATCAGATTTTTACACAGTCTAGTAATACGATCAATTCAGAGCACATACTTAGGTCATTACAATCACACAATTTCTGGTAACAGCATCTCAACTTCCTTTTGAGTAATCTACCCCTTGTATGAAGCATCCATGGTATGATAAATCAAGGTGAACTAGTAGTCATCTGACAGTCATGTGACCTGATTTAGGCCATCAGATTCTATCTCCCAGAACTTTAAATCTTGAGTGGATTAGTATAAGTATGTACATATGCTTATTCATTAAATATATACTCACTAATTTGCTTATCCTCTATTCTGCGTCACACACTGAACTAGGAATCAGGGTTAATGTTCAAAAAAGATAAAAATTCTCACCTCCATAGAATATTTACAAATATTTACAAATATTCACATGCACTGAATCATTTTAGCAATAGTGCCCAGATTGTGAATTTTCTGTTGATGTATTCTAGTGTTTTTTTAGTTCCTGTACTTTCTTACTCTTTCCTCCCAAATTTCCTGCTAAACAAACTGTTGCCAAAATTTCTACAAATTTCCCATTTCCTAAGTTTGAGATAGTGTCTATTGCAACCAAAAATACCAAATACAGATTTGAGTTAAAGAAGTAATACTTTGATTCAGTCTAATTTGACAGATATTTATTATGTATCTCCTGAATACCAGAAACTGTGTGATGTTCTGGAAAAAAAAAAAAAAGACATGATTGTTGTGAATAGAATATTGAACCAAATATCAACCATACCCTTAACTACAAACTTATTATGGTGAGTGTACTCTCTTGGCCCTTGACTTTGGACTTGGTCTAGTGACTTAATTTAGCCCTTGGCATGTGGATAGGCAGGACATTATGGTAGTTTCAAAACTAGAACTTTAGAAACATAACATATTTCTGTTTGCCTTCTTGTGTCTCTGCCATCAGCA
This sequence comes from Mandrillus leucophaeus, assembly GCF_000951045.1. Taxonomy (NCBI): domain Eukaryota; kingdom Metazoa; phylum Chordata; class Mammalia; order Primates; family Cercopithecidae; genus Mandrillus; species Mandrillus leucophaeus. Next base: position 250,605 of record NW_012098877.1, on the reverse strand, counting down.
TGCAAATAGTATGTTCTAAATCAGATTACTAATTTAATAGTGGGTGAGGAATGTAGAGCAGAATCAGACCAACCCACCTGTACAACAGAAAGGAAAACAATTAGGTTTGAGGGTGTTTTTTTTTTGGTTTTTTTTGTTTGTTTTTTTTTTTTTTTTTAGAAGGTTTACTATGAAAATGTTAACACTTTTCCTTCACTTAAGGAATGTAAGGACTACAGGAGAGACAGTCACATTATCAGATCATTTTCATGTATCTTAGTCATACGTTGTGTTCAAGTCAATTCAATCATCTTCTTATACAATGACTTTCAACAAAATCCCCTTATACTAACATAGGGTTAATCGATCACTAGAATATATTACTTTATATAGTGTGGGTTATTCAGATACAATTTCTGCAACATAAACTTTCTAGAAAATCTATAATGGAAAAACTCACTAACTATGAATACTGCCAAAAGTGAGTAATTGCTCAAACCTTTATTTTACCTAGATTCACATACATGCAAGACAGATATATCAATCTATTTTTGATACAGATTTATAGATATGCTATATATCATATATGTCACATATACCACATATGTATGCTATATCATATATGTTTCTTATATATAAAATATTCTATATATGTTTTAGAGAAATAGAAAAAAATCCAGAATGTATATAGAACAAGCAAAAATCCCTAAATAGCTAAAACAATCTTGAACAAGATAAACAAAACTAGAGGCATTATACATTCTGAGTTCAAACTATATTACAAAGCTATTGTTATCACAACAGTATGGTATTGGCATCAAAACAGACATAGACTGATGGCACAGAATAGAAAGTCTGAAAAAAAAATGCAAATATGGTCAACGAACTTAAAACAAAATTGCCAGTAATATGCAATAAGGAAAGAATAGTCTCTTCAATAAATGGTGCTGGAGAAACTGAATATTCACATATAAAATTAAAATTGCACTCTTCTCTTACACCACACACAAAAATCAGTTCTAAATAGGTTAAAGACTGAAGCATAAGTTTTATGAAACTATAAAACTTCAAACAGAAACAGAGAAAATCCTCCTTGACCTTAGTCTTGGCAATGATTTTTTGTGTAATATCAAAACACAGGCAACAAAAGCAAAATATAAACTAGTAGGATGATACCAAACTAAAAGGTTTTAACACAGCAAATGAAGTAACCAATACAATGAAAAGGCAACCTACTGAATGGGACAAAAAAATTTGTAAAGCATATAACAAGGAGTTAACATTAAAAATATATAAAGAAGATATACAACTCAATAGCCAAATATAAAAGCAAATAACTCAATTTACAAAATTGGCAAATGACCTGAATAGACATTTTTCCAAGGAAGACATACAAATGACCAACAGGTATATGAAAATGTACTCAATCAGCACTAACCGTCAAGGAAATACAATTCTAAACCACAATGATATCACCTCATACCTGTTGGGATGGCTATTTTCAAAAAGTTAAAAGACAACAAGATTTGGGGAGGAGGTAGAGAAAAGGGAACACTTATATATTGTTGGTGAAAATATAAATCAGTAAAGCTGTATGGCAACCAGTATGGAGTTTTCTCAAAAAATAGAAAATAGAGTTGCAATATGAGCCAGCACTCCCATTTCTGTTACATATCCAAAGGAAATCAAATCAGTATGTCAAAGAGATATATGAACTCCCATTTTTATTGGAGCATTATTCACAGTAGCCACCATATAGAAACAACCTAGCTTCTCTCAACAGGTGGATAGATAAAGAAGATGTGGTTTTTATGCATGTAATGAAATATTATTCAGCCATAAAAAAACAAAAATCTTGCCATCTGCAGCAGCATTGATGGATGGGAAGTGCATTATCCTAAGAGAGATAAGCCAGACAAAGACAAATGTTGCATGATCTCACTTAAATGTGGTATCTAAGAAAGTTTAACTCATAGAAACAGAGAATGGAATAGTGGTCACCAGGAGCTGGGAAGTGGAGGAATTGAGGAGATGCTAGTCAAAAAGAGAAAACTTTAAGTTCTTAGAAGGATATCTTCTGTAGAGCTAATGTACAGCATGGTGATTATAGTTAATAATACTTGAAATTTGGTAATAGAGTAGATTTTGACTGTTCTCACTATAAACAAGCAAAAAATAATAACTATGTGAGGTAATAGATGTAATTAACATGGAAATCATTTTATAATGTATACATATATCAAATCATACACTTTAAATGTATATAACTTTATATATCTAATACATATCAATAAAGTTGAAAAAATAAAATTATATGTTTGGCTTGTTAGATAGATGATTAATAGCTAGTTAACCAGTAGCTAGATAAATTAAGCTCAAATCAAAAAATGACTCATTTGGTGAATGAATATGATTTATGCTAAAGAATATTCCATGTGCATTTGGGAAGAATGTACGTTCTGGTTGCTTGGAGTGAAGTGCTATGTATCAGCATTGCACAAGTTCTCTATTTCGTTGTAGATCTTGTATATAGTTGTTCTATCCATTATTAGAACAAGCTATTGAAATGTTCAATATTATTGTCTAATTGTCTTATTATTGTCTATTGTCTAGTTTCATTTTTTCCTCATGTATTTTCAGACTCTGCTGTTAAATGAATATGTGTTTATAATTGTTACATGCTCTTGAATAATTGATACTTTTCTTAATATATGATGCCCTTTATCTCTAGTAACAATTTTGACTTCATTTTTCTTTTATGTGATATTTGGCTATTCCAGTTTTCTTTTGCTTATGACTTGGAGAGAATATCTTTTTCCATCCTTTCACTTTCAACCTATTTGTGTCTTTGAATAAAGAGTGAATCTTTCCTATCCAGCACAGAGATGTATCTTTTTTAAAAAAATTACATTCTTCCAATCTCTACATTTTAAGTAGAGAGTTTAATTAATTTCCATTTAAAGTAATTACCAATAAGGAAAGAATTCTGCCATTTTGCTATTGCTTTCTATATGTCTTATGTGTTTTTGGTTACTGAATTCCTCCAAAACTGCATACTTATATGTTTAGTTGACTTATTATAGTATATCAGTTTGATTCCATTATACTAGCTTTACGTATATAGGTTTTACTTATTTTATTGTGGCTACCTTAAAAATTACAATGAACATTTTAACCATATAAAAACCTCATTTGAATTAATACCAACTTAACTTCAATAGTATTCAAAATTTCTACTCCTATACATCTCACTCCTATGTTTTTATTGTCACAAATTACATCTTTATACATTGTGTGACCATTAGTATAGATTTATAATTATTTTTCAATTTATTTTTCTTTTGTATAATATAGAAAATATAGCATTACAAAATATAAATACAATAATACTAACATCTACATTTATCTAAACCATAATTCTCTTTGTTCATGTGACGTTAAATTTCTGTCTAATGTCTTTTCATTTCAGCCTGAAAGACTTCCTTTAGCATTTCTTGTAGAACAGGTGTATTAGTAGAAAACTCCTTGAGCTTTTATTTATATGATATCATCTTAATATATCTTGTGAAACATAGTTTTGTGGAATATAAAACTCTTTTTTCACTGTACTTTTCTTTCAGTACTTTAAAAATGTCATCACATTCCCTTCTGGCTTCCATAGTTTCTGATAAGAAATCTACAGTTTATCTTATTGAGGATCTCTTAAATAAGATGAGTCATTTGTCTCTTGCTGATTTTAAGATTCTCTTTGTTCTTGGATTTCAACAGTTTTATTATTTTGTGTGTCACTCTGGTTCCATCTATCTGTAAACTTTTGTCGAGATTCTTAGATGTTTTATCAGATTTGAGTGTTGTTGATCATAATACCTTCAAATGTATTTTTGCCCTTTCTGTCTTTCTTGAATTTCCCTTATGTCTATGGTCTCCCACATGTCTCTTAGGCTCTACTTATTTTACAATATTATTTTTTCCTTCTGCTCCACACACTGAATAATTTCACTTGACCTTTCTTTAAATCTGCTTATTTTTCTTCTTCCTACTGAAGTCTTCTGTTGAACTTCTTCAGTGAAATTTTCATTTCATTTATTGTACTTTTTGGCTTCAAAATTTTTATTTGGTTTCTTTTATAATTTTCATCTTTGTTTATATTCTCTATTTGTTGAGCTATAATTTTCCTCTTTTCCTTTAGTTATCCATCTATGAGTATTTTTTGTCTATTTAAACATACTTAAGATAGTTGATTTAAAGTTTTTGTCCATTATGTACTATGATGTTGATTCCTCAGAGTCAGTTTATATTAGTTTATTTTTTTATTTGATTGAACTATATTTTCTTATTTATTTGAAATTTTTTTTCAAAGAAAGAAAATTTCTTTGAAATTTCTTTGAAAGCCTCATATTTATTTTATGAAACTTTCGATTTTTAGTATTTTGGTAGATACTACATTCTTTGTTGCATTTGGCATTTGTGGTCTCTGTTCTTTTAGTGCTCAGCTAGTCATCTTTTATTTTGAATTTTAAAATGTGGTAACTGTGCAAATCAGATTCTCCCCACTCTTCAGGGTTAGTTCTTGTTGCTTATAGTAGATTGCAGTTGTCCATTTTTTCAAGTGGCTTTTTCAGACTGTTGTTGCAAATATTGTATTTCTTTTTGTATGTGGTTACTAACTGTGTGTTCTATTAGCTCACCAGTTAGTCAGTGACCCAGCAGAGTTTTCTTTAAATGCTTGGAGTGACAGAAAGAAAGACAGAAGGCGTGGTGGGGAGGGGGGTGAAGAGAAAAAGAGAAAGAGAGAGAGAGAGAGAGAAAGGAAGGTGGGAAGGCAGGCAGGAAGAAATGTAGGAAGGAAGGGAAAGAAAGAAGGAAGCAGGAAAAAAAATTCCCTCGGTCTTTGTAAATGGTGTCTGTTTGGGGGCTTAGCCTGCCCATTTTTGACTCTGTCTTAGCCTTTACCTCTTGCTAGTGTGGAGCTTAAAGTTTAGCTGAGGTCAAACTTATGATCTCTTCAAGTCTTTTCTGAGTGTCTTACCCTGTTCATGTGTATGGCCTTTTAGTTAACTTGGTATATGTAGGAACTTTTCACAAACTTATTCCTCAAAACTCTCACTTCACAGATTTTCCTTCAAGTCTTTCAGTGTGTCAGATACTTGCCCCATCTGTTACTTTTTGTTCCAGGTGGCAGCACCTTTTCATTTGTCTTTAAATGTTTTCATAGCCTTTCCTGCCTGATAAAATTCTTACAAAAACAAAAAATTTCCTCATGTTAATACTTTGAGGAAATTGTCAGGTAAGACAAACAAACAAACCCCCAATATTTCTTGGAAACAGGGCTGCTCTGCTCATTCAGAAATCAAGTATTCACACTGGGAATGTAGGCTACAGTCTCTTATATGGTTTGACTGTGTCCCCACCCAGATCTCATCTTGAATTCCAACGTGTTGTTGGAGGGACTTGTAAGAGATAATTGAATCATGGGGCAGGTCTTTCTCATGCTGTTATCATGATAATGAATAAGTCTTATGAGATCTGTTGGTATTAAAAAGGGGAGTTTCCCTGCACAAACTCTCTTCTCTTGTCTGCCGCCATGTGAGCGTGCCTTTCACCTTCCACCATTATTATGGGACCTCCTAACCACGTTAAACTATTAAGTCCAATAAACCTCTTTCTTTTGGAAAATGCCCGTTCTCAGGTATGTCTTCATCAGCAGCATGAAAAAGGACTAATACAGTCTCCAAGACTGCTGTGTTTGGAAGGGAGAGGAAGCTAAGGTTAGTTAAATGCTACAAAGATCATATCCTATGCTTAAGTTGCCTTTCTTCTGGTTAAGTGTTTACTTGGTTGCTCTAAATCTTTGACTAGCTCCCTGACTTCTAGTAGGATTGATTTTGATAGTTTCTGTTAGAGTTTTTAGTGTTTTTATGAGGAGAAATGAACCCCCAGAATTCCCTGCCACTTTCCCTGACATTACCTAATTTCTGCATTTCTTTATGTGATTAATTATCCACTCTCAGAGAACACACGACTCTAGTTCTTAGATCTTCCAATGTAAAACAAGTCACCTGTATTACACAGAAATGTGTTTATGTACATAAAATAAGTTATAATCAGTGATGAAGCAGGGTATAGTTAGATCAGCCAGTCAGGGAAACTGAGTAGTTCTATATTGCTTTATTATTTTCTGATAGAGCAAGGTACAGAGCCCACATGTAGTTTTAATTCATCACTTTTTTAATGCATAATTTTGTATAGAAGAAAAGGTTGCTGTTGAATATTAACTAACACATATTTTGTAATTTTCAGTTTAGTCTCCTGTTGGGGACATGAAACCTAGATTAATACTAATACATATCACTAGTCCTAAAAGCCAGTAACATTGGTCTTCATAATGATGATTTTCAAATGTTTTTACATCTGACACTTCCATAAATTTACATTTTAAGAAGAATAAATATGTTTTGCTCCCTTTTATCTTGTGTCAAAATAGCAATGAAAAATTAAATTCCAATTGTTATCTCTAAATTTCCTTAAAGGTATATTGTCCTACATTTGCATAATATATTTTTGGCTTTTAGCATTGATTCAAATGAGACCAAATGTAAAGAACAGTATGTGTGTATGTGTACAGGGGAGGAAAACAATAAAATGATAGAGTGATGTAATAGAAGAACTACTTGATAAATCTTTGTTCAAACATGTTAATTTAATTTACTGCTTTGCAAAACATAAGAAGACACTTCATGTGATTTGAACAAGCTAGGGAGAGTTGAACTCTTGGACTAGAGAAGATATAAATGCAGCATGCACAGCCTGGGATTCTTACCTGGTCCCTGATATCCCTGAAACACGATAAAATGTTTTTAAGTAAAGAATGCCCAGTAGCCAGTCAATTATGTGTTTAGACATACAAATGTTCAGATATCACTTCTGGTTGTAAAACTTTTTCTACCCTCTTTTATTAGCATTTTTATTTGCAGACAATTTTAATGAGCATTGTAGTTTCTGTCCTTCTCATATCCAAGGCTGATGTCATCCTGCCTAATAATACTTAGTTATATCCAAAGGCCAGAATGTTGTGATGTTGATGTTTTTCCTGTGCTTTGCCTTATAAAGTTGGTAGGTGATCTCTGCAGGCAAGCTTTTCAACCTGACACAGACACCACTGTTTTACTCTAACATAGGTTCCCAGCTGGAGACTATTTCATGTTGGAGAGATGGTGATATAATTTTAAAAGTTTGTAAAAGGTCTAAATGGAAACAAAGGTTTTCCCCATACTTTAATTGCTTGTAACACACTTGAAATTTTATCTTAACAGAAAAATAAATCTCAAACATCAAGTTTTGTGGTTTCACAGCACTGCTCAAGCTTGAAGTCATTAAGATATATATTCAGCATTAACAATAAATCATTTGAAATACAGGCAACCACTATGAATGCTTTATCCTTCCCTGATGGATGATGGCTTGGGGGATAAGTGCCTCAGAATCATTATTCTTAGAAGAAAAATAATACTTTATTAATAAAATAGGACTCACAGTCTTTCATTGAAAGACCTCTAGTTACTTTTTTCTGGGGGAAAAAGCATTTTGTCATTTTAAAACAAGGAAATGGATATGTGTGTTAAATGATTTATCCCAGGTCTGACTGAAAGATGCAGAATTAGCTTCTATTTTTGCTTATGTCTATTTTTTGCCTAACCCTCAGGTGGTACCCATGGCATATATAGAGGAGGTGTGGGCAGATGTCCACCACATGGGCTCCCACGATGCCTGTCCGTTTCACATGTTAACCTGCCACGTTCTCTTGAGTATTCTTTTTTGTACTTTTAAGAAGAGTGGACATGTGGTATTGAAAACTAAAGTTCACAATTTCTGCTCATTCTAAGATTTCAGTATGATATACTGATATTTGAAATTTTAAAACGAGATATTTTGACCTTATTTCATACTGTGAGAGAAATTAGAAATGGTAAAGTTGATTGCAGGGCTAGTGAATTTTTAAACTTTCTTTTCTCACCAAAACCCAGAAAAAAGGGAGAATATTTAGAATTTAGCATGTATCGTAAGGGTAAGGCTAAAAGTAGGAGTAAAATAGAAGGGAAGTGATTTTTGAAGGTTGATCAATTTTCTGGCAGATATCTCTATGGATAAGGACATTACAAATACATGAATTATCCTGTGTTCCCATTTCTAACTCACATACCCTTTCCTTTTTTCTATATTGTATATGTTATGATTTTATTTCAGGCTTCAGAAGTAGATTAATAAATAAAATCATCTTGGGTTTTACAAGTATGTTGGAATTTCACCATTTTGTATTCACCTCAGGAAGCCATGCTTTTTTACTGATAACACCTGTGCTTCAGGCATAAAGCAGAAATAAACTTATTAACATTTGCTTTCTAATTGGAATTTAAACAGAAGGCAAATTCACAAATGTGACTTTTATCATCTCCTGAAAAGTGCATTTGTGGCTCTTAGTCTTTCAGTGTCATTACCAGTATGTTGAACAGAAACTAAGTACAAACCAATGAAGTTATCAACAACAGGTCTGTTTCCTTTACCTAGAATTTCTGATATAAATTATCAATGAGTACTTACTGAGGTCCTACTTTAAGCCTATTGTCAATGCAGTTTTTTGTGAGTGAAATAATTGTATATCCACATGGCCTTGCCACCCTTTATGCTGGACTTACCTTGTTTTTCACTGTGTTCCTTCCTGTCATTATTAACCCTTCCCCTGTTTCTAAATTTAATTCCTAGGCAAGAAACAGAATATTATAACAGGAAAATTGGCTTGTTTCTGAAATTTCCTCAGTACTTTTATTTCCCACAGTGTGAAATCTTTGAGTTAGAGCTCAAAACCGTAACAAGAGGATAGGAGTAGACAACAGGAGGGCTGAGCCAGGAATCCATGTTCCTCACTACTTACTCTATCTCAATGGGGCATAATGTCCTCAGGGTATTTTTTGTTGTCACAATTAGGGAGTACTGCTCTCAAGATATGAGGAAATAGGGAATATGCTATTATTCTTGCAGTGTTCTGGAATACTCCACCTATCAAAAACATGGTACATCATTCCATGGAACTTCTAAATATATTTGTGCCTATTAATTAGTGTGAAAGTCATGTCTGTAGAAATATAATCTTAAAACATGTCTTCATATAACTGTTAAAATTATAGTAGTTTTCATCATTTTAATATTCATTAAATTTTCCAGGAAAAATAGCATGTAAATAGATAGAATATTATATTTTCTATTGCTCGAAATTTCAACAGGAGTGGTTTACCATTTAGAGAAAATCACATGAGTAGAAAGGTCACTTTGGGATATTTGAGTCATCAATATAACTTTCAATTTGCATTTATGTGTGGTTCATTAATAATCCTATATACAGAAGCAAGCATATGATCATTCCATTATGTTTTCTAGTAGCCATGACACAGCATTTACATATTGAATACAAATTATAATTATTTTTAGATTTCTTTTATAGATTGCTAGATTACTGTTAGGATATTATATTGATTTTTAAGTAATATGAATAAGTATTTAATATTCTTTGTAAATTCCATTAGAATGCTAAAGAGGGCTTTGTATCATAAAGTTATTAAAGAAGGACACAGGCCAGCAAGGATTAAGAATCATTGTTCTATTATAAATGAAGCAATTGTGGAAAACTAAAGCGCAAAAACTGAAAAAGAGAAAAAATGGCTTTCTGACTCAACTGGAGTCAGGCGGCAGAAGCGGTTTCAAGTGGCTGGCTGGTTAATTCAAAGGGCGTTCGTTCTAAGAATGTGGAAAGAAGACAGTGAGTAACGATTAAAACAGCCAGGGTCTAAAGGAGCTGCTAGCTGAGTGGGTGAGGGTACAATCAGTGGTGAAGGCAAGGCTAGAATGGTGTTTGGATTTCTGCTCAGCACAGAGGTTTTTTCTGCTAAGCTCCGGCCAGGCTATTGGACCTGTTCATAATGGAAGCCTGAGTAATTAGATTGCCCTCCTCTGGTGCTTCCATTTATGTCTTCTTCTATTCTCTCCTGCACTTCGTTTCTGTGGGCCTCTCGCTTCTTGATCACCTGTGTGAATGCTGGTCCCTTACATTGCCTTCCCTTTAGGCCTTTCTATTCTCATCTGGATTGCAATTCCTGAGGTGCGTTTTATCTCAGCTTCCGGTATCCACATGTGCCTGATGGATTGCTCTCTCCAAACTATACTTTCGAGTATAGGATCTGTGAAAGCCTAAGTTTCTATGTGTTTGCTGAACTCCCACCTAGCACAGAATTTCTCCTACTTGACTACCTCTTACCCAATTATTTATTCTTTATCCCTGTCCTGGCTCAAGTGCTGTCACATATACAGGGAGGTTACAATAGGACTTGTGAAAGATGATTCATTCTTTCAGTTTGTTTAGGTACCATTTAGCTGATGGCTTTCTTAGCGCAACAAATGGAAAAATTAATTTCTCTTTTGAGCCCTGTAATCATTATGGGGATCCCAGAAAAATATCTTAACAGAAGGTATTATCTAAGCACACAGTGCCATTTGCCATAAAGTGAGACCATTTAATTGTTACAAGTTGGCAGACTTTTAGCTGAAGGACTCCATAGTAAATATTTTTGGCTTTGTAGGCCAGATCGTCTTCCTTACAACTATCCAGTACTGCCATTGTAGCCAAAAGCAGCCCTATGCAAGGCACAAACAAATGAATATGGCTTTTTCCAATAAAAATTTGTTTACAAAAATGGTAGGTGAGCTGAATTTGATCCACAGGCTGTAGTTTAGTAACTTTGGACTATTCAATTGGCAGTTCTTAATTGCTTAGTAAATTAATTTGAAATTAAATTTGTTTTATCATTTTTTCCTGTCGTGTAGTCTATGCCTAAGATGTTTCCAATGTAAAACTTCTACTTTGCCCACCCAGATGAATCAGTCAAACTCACTTAAGATAGTCTGTGATATATAGTATTTTGTTTACTTTATAACGTATCCACTTATAATTTGTTAAGCTTTGTCAAAATTCTGCAGACAGGAATATAAATGATCAAACTAAAAACTGAAATAAAATCCAAATTTGTTATTGTAAGGAGATATCCTATTATTTTTCTTGCTCCCCTGCCCCACTATTAACTGCTTAAACTGCTTTGCAGTAGTTAACATTGTATAACCAAAGTAACCTTTTTCAGACATTGAGAGCTAATTCAAAAAGCATCAGTGCTCCACACAATTAAAAGAATAAAAACATCAAAAATATGGTGCTAATGAAAACACATTATTGGAAACATATTTACCTAGCCATTAGTAATACCATTATTCTTTTGGCTTAGTCAGGTAATAGTTGTGAGTATATGTGGAGAGTGATTGTTTCTCCATAAAAAGTGTTCTCTAAATCTAATTATTTTACAATTTATCAAAAATTTTCACATGGCAGGTTGAAGGCAACATTTCCAGAATTAAAATCAAAGCTTGAAAAATATACTTACACTGAATTTAATTTTAATTTAACATTTCTTTTTTGGATGACTTTCCTGTTAAAAATTTTACCTAAAATATCTCAAATGAATGTGAATCTACATAATTTAAAACACTTTGGATTTTTAATATAGTGTTGAAGAGGTAAGACCAAAGTCCAAGTTCTTAAACAGTGGTTTAGTGAAGTCTCTGATATGCTCTGAAGAAACTTTACATTTGTTTTTGCAAAAATAAAGAAAAACCTGTCATTTCTTACAAATAATTTAGAAATTTTGCATTTTGCTCTGTTCTGTATCTTAACTCTATCAAATTATATTTTTTCATTTATCTGTTTAACAAATACTTATTGAGGGATTTCTACATCCAAGGCCTATTTATGCAAACGTAAACAGGCATGATTCTTGTTCTTAGGAAGTTTCCAGGCTAAAAGAGGAGCCAGAGTAAACACATAAATGAAGAAATAACATGGATTTAAAATGTAACCAATTATTATATAAGCAGAGATAACAGAAGAGGCATGGTGTAGGGGAGACAGAGATCATCTCCAATCTTCTAGCTCTTATGTGGGCTCTTCGGCTGTATCTAGAAACCAAACTGACTTCAGGCAGATTAACGAGAGAAAGGCATGTTATGCCCAGACCGTTTGTTCCCCAAAGAAGACCACCAGAGTCCAGAGTCAAAGCCAAGCGGCAAGGATCTTTACTACAAGTTCGAACTTGGTCCCTCCATTGCACAGCATACAGGAGGGCCTCGAACAATGCGAGTGCTTGCTTTTTATAGCCCGATGTAAACAGGATATGCAAAGTTACAGGGAACAAGGTAATTCTCTCGGTTACAGCATTACAATTGGTTAACATTATACATTTAGCATTCCTTATCGGAGATCTCCCAGGTGATGTTTTTCTGAAGTTTGAAAGAAATATGGAGGAATGTGATTGTGCTGGGCTCAGGAAGTTGGGAGATATATGGGGGATGTGCCTCATTCCTTTCAGAAGCTTGCATGTGACATGTGGTGACACAGTTAGAATTCTAAGTGACTTTTTGAGTAACAGTAAAGATTTTCAATTTTATCAGTGCAAAGGGAAACAATTGAAGAAAGGGTAATGTGATCTGATGTGTTTTCAGAGGAAGCTTGCCTGCTTTATAGGTTAAAGGTGCTTGTAAAGAGACCGTTTAGGAAGCTATTTCATTGGATCAGGATAGTGTAGTAGATATAAAGAGAAATAGACTAATCTAAGATATATTGTGGGGAAGGAATTGACAGGAATTTGCATTTATTTATTCAAAAAACACTTGTTGATTACATGAAGTATAATGATATCCTGTGCGGGCAGCTAGAACGGATAGAACTATAAACTTCTAAAATATCTAATCAGACTTCTAGAATAATGCTAGATAATTTGACCTGGACTGGAATTTTCATTGTCATTCAGACAGACTAAGCTTCTTATGAAAAAAAAAAAAAATTAAGATGATAGAACATTTGGCTGGACGCTTGTAATCCCACTACTTTGGGAGGCCGAGGTAGTGGGTGGATCTCTTGAGCCCAGGAGTTCAAGACCAGCCTGGGCAACATAGAAAAATCTCATCTCTACAAAAATAAAAAATAGCCAGGCCAGGCATGGCAGAGCACACCCGTGGTCCCAGCTGCTTGGGAGGCTGAGTTTGGGGATCCCTTGAGCCCAGGAGAGACTGCAGTGAGCCGAGATCATGCCACTTTACTTCAGTCTGGGTGACAGAGTGAGACCCTCTCTCAAAAGAAAAGAAAAGAAATAAAAGAAAAAAATCCAAAGCACAAATAAATTCCTCTCTTATGAAGAAATCCCTTTAATCAGAATGATGAACTGCCTGAATGAATCTAAACTATTGGTTTTAATAATCCCTTGCTTACTATTTGTTTCACAGATTTCCTAGGGCAGAAAACACTTCATTAAAATAACCTTAGTGGTTAAAAGAGACATTTCCTAATCTTCTTTGCCAATTGACTTCCATTAAATATTCATTCGTTCAGCAATATTTAGATAATCAACATGTGCCAAATCACAGCTTTGTGCCTGACATTAGTGATCGATAATAGTAATAAAAGTCAAAGTGGTCATTTCTCTCTTGACACCATATTATCTTATGTGGCAATAATTTTGTGTTTTGTTCAATATTATGTCCCATTATAAAGTCAAATGTCACAGTAAGTATTAAGACAGATATATTTTTCTGTTCAAATCTGGACATTTTTAGTATGTTTAAAATTACTTATTTTAACTTTTATATTTATTTAATTTATTGCTTAGCTTTAGACTTTGAATCTTTATATTTATTTATTTTTATTTTTATAATGAAATTTTTTTTCCAGAGGATATAAACAACCCATACTTTTGAGTTCCATTTAGAGAACAAAACTTGTTAATGAAAATTGATTGTTTTTTCATGAAAAATTATATAAATTACTGTTTAGATTTTTGTTTTAGTTTATCATGGAAATGTAAGTATCACACCTTCATTAAATAATATTGGCATTAGTATTTTAAAATGTAATGTAGTATAGAAAGTCACACATCATCACTGAAACACTATAAAGGACCAGCTGTCTCAGAGTGTTTATTTCTTTACAAAGAGAGACTTGAAACTTCCAACTTATTACTAGAAACTTCATGACCGAGGCCATAACTGAGATCTACTAGCCTATTTTTTCATTGAATCTATCATTAGAATTCTACCATTCTTAAAATTTCTCTGAAAAGAAAAAAAAAAAAAGATGGTTAGATAGAGAAAACTTGCATATTACCTACCATTACGTAATCTGTTTCTTAAGATACACCAAATCAACACAATTTGAAAAATAGTAATATTTGACAGCTTCATCCTATATTTATCATTCGAAATCCTTTATGTGTACATCTTCATAATTGAATCCCACAGAGGGGACATCAATATGACTGTGGCACTTTTGCAGGAAGTAAATGAAATTCCAGAATGTGGCTAAATTCTTGATTAGCTTCTGTTAAGAAAGGGGTCTTATTTAATTATTTTTGTAGAGTACCTATTATATTCAGGCATGCATTTCTGCATTCTTTTTTTGAGACTCCTATCACAATTTGTCTAATATAATTTCTTTACCCACTACCAGGCTCTCACTTCAAAGTTCTTTAGCCAGCAATCAATCAAACAACACCTCTTTCTCTCAGTCCCAGGAGAAGATGTCAATTTTGGCAGAATGAGTTCAGGAAAAGCAATACCTGCCATGATCATCATCTAGTTTATTTATAAAATGCTGAAAATCTAGATAAGACATTCACCTCAAATATTGTAGGAAAGGAAACATATTTTTTCCCTTTTTGGTTTATACTTAAGATATCCTCCTGAAAACAAAAGTCAGGTTAATTTAAAAATAAAAATAAAGAAAAGCTATAATTGTGTGCTATACAGGATAGGCCTCAGTTTAAAAGTATTTTAAATACATCATACAGGATAGGCCTCAGTTTAAAAGTATTTTCCTTTTAAGGCAGTAGCTTAGGGGCCCTAAGTAAAGACCCTCATTATTAACAAGGCAATGAAGGTTTAGACAATTAAAGCATATTTCTGAGAGTTGGTGCATTTGGACAAACAGACATTTCAGACTCCCAGCTGGCCTCTCAGCTGGCTAACTGACATGAACCTGACAATTTATGTCCTCCAGGGTGGTAGAAATCAGAGAATTAATTCACTTATTACCAAGCCAAGTTTCTCAAGAAACAAAACAAAATGAACATAGAACCTTATTATGATTTTATTCCTCATGACAAACCACGAAAAAGAGACAGAGACAAGGAAAACAAAGATCCTTGGAAAACTAAAAATCAATAACAAAATAGGTACCCCAAACAGATAATTATTATAAATGTGTTTTCGCCAATCAGAAACTAGAAAGGAAGAGACAAGAAACAGTTTTTACCTTCCTTTCTTGACCAGGTACCACAGATAGAAGCCTCGAGAAGCTTACTTTGGTGAGAAATTTTGCCTTTCTCTGCAGGCTTCTCCCAGTTCGATTCCATCTATGGGTCTCAGGGTGAGTAAAGTGAACCTGTTAGTCCCATATGGGTCACCAAATTGTAGAGAAGAAAAAATATTTTTTCTTTCCTTTTAGGATTTTAGTTGAAACACTTTCCTGAAAACAAAAGTCAGATTATCAACAATAACAACAACACCGCAGAAGTTCATTAATGTGCGCTGTACCCGTCATGTGGGAGAAGCCTCAGTTTAAAAGTATTTTTCTCTTAAGGCAGTAGTTAGGGGCCTTGTTTAAGTAGCAGTTTAGTAAAGAGTCATAACTCATATATAGTGACAAAGAAGAGAGTATCTTGAGGCTTTTCAATGGCAAGAAAATGTGTGAAGGTAAATGTAGGGGAAGACTAAAGTCTGTTCTTAGATCCTCTGGTGCCATTGTCTCTGAGCTCTGTTTCTGAGCTCATCAGCAAGTGTTGTAAATGGACTTACGTTTAGGTGGGAGAGACAGAGAAGCGTGTCAGAGTGTGTCCCTGCATTTTAGTCTTTCTTTTTAGCTAAACAACCTCCAGTATTTTAGAGAGTAATATTTTGGTTTCCTTTGATAATAGTTATTTTAACATCATTTTGATTCTAGCAATGAAATATACAGATAGGTAGGAAAGAGATTTTTTCCACCATGGTATAGACCAAAATAGTGAAAACAAAAACACTT
>NW_012098877.1:226235-234329 GCF_000951045.1 Mandrillus leucophaeus | reverse complement strand
TCCTGCCTCAGCCTCCCAAGCAGCTGGGACTACAGGCGGCCGCCACCACGCCCGGCTCATATTTTGTAGTTTTAGTGGAGACGGGGTTTCACCGTGTTAGCCAGGATGGTCTCGATCTCCTGACCTCGTGATCCACCCGCCTCGGCCTCCCAAAGTGCTGGGATTAAAGGCTTGCGCCACTGCGCCTGGCCTAGAATAATTTTAAGCCATTACTGTGGCATATAACTTTGCAAAATATTAGAGCTAGGGATATCAGACTGTTAGCTCAAGTGTGGAGATATTTTTCAACACACACATGAAAGATGAAAATAGAATATGTTTATTTGATTACAATACTTGGGTAATAAAATTTTCTTAGGTTTTGGGGCAAAAGTATCTTGATATGTATATAATCAGAAAAGTGATTCACCAATCTAATTATACATCAGAATCTCTCAGGGAGCTTAATAAACAAATATTATCATAATCTAAAATCTTACAGGGTAGTGCCCTGGAAACTGATTTTATAAATATTTCTTAGAGAGTAAAAGGAGTAACAAGTACAAGTCATAGTTATAAAATAGAGACATCTTGGTTATACAAAAAGTCATTGTACATTAAATAACATACTACACATTCAAATGATGTTTGAAATCATATATATATGAATTCAGATATTTAATGTATTACTCTGTGAAATTTTGATTTATTCATTTACATTTGTATCTCTTTAATATTTCTATTACTTAGCATAATTCTCTATATGGTAGTCACACAAGAGACTTTTGTGGTATGATTATATAAATTAAAAAATCTAATAACAGGAAATAGATCTTATGCTGCTCCATATCTTTTGGTTTCTAAGAGAGTTTTTTGAAAATAACAACAAAAGTCCTTCTGTATACATGAATTCAGCAACTATTATTGAGAGAGAGAAAGAGTCAGGGAGAGGAAAGAAACAGAAGTTAATACACACATACATGCACACACAAACGAAGATAAAAAGAGACACAACTAGACAACATGAAGAAGGTGATTCTGATTTGGTTTTGGTGATGACAGAATAGTTTAATTGAATTAACCCCCCGAGTCATAACACATAAATACTGGGAAAAGTATTAAAAACAAACTGTGTGAAGGCACAGGTAAGTGATTAAAGCAGAAAGAATCTAGAAGGAATGTGTCCTTTGAAAGAAAACCACATTGATGAAATCAATCTGTATATAGCTTCCCCCCAAGGGCAGCACCTCAAGATATAACATGAGGCAGCCAGAATTCAAGCAGAGGGTTGTAGTGTTTATGGACTTAGAAGTCAAACGACAGAAATATAAAAACCAGAAAAGCTGGCAATTTCAGGGGAATATATGTAGGAAGAATATTCAAGAAGGAAAGACCTCAAAATGAAAATAAGTTCTCTCTAAATCATTGGCTGACACTTGGGCATGCGCAGCTGAGATTATAAGCATATTAGAAAGAGACAATAACTAAAAGACTGAAATAAGTGAGCATAGATTACAGCTGCTGTCCACTACAGGGATAAAAGAGTTTGGAGTTCAAGTCCCATAAAATTAGCAGGACTTCAAAGTGTATTAGACTTTCCACTAAAACGCCCCCACCCCCACCAAGAAAAAGCCAACCTTTTGAGTAAATTCTAGGAAGACATTAGGCACAAAGCCAAAACTAATACATTCATCTTAAAATTAACAGCAAAAGCAAAGTAGACTTACCCTAACAAACATAGAACTAAATTATGAATGGTTGAAAGTGACGTATCAGTAATTCAACTGCTTAATACAACAATACTTAACATTCTTTAGGGGAAGATAAGAAAATACGGGAGGTCTATACAATGTGTCATCCATTATTTCTGGAATACAATAAAAATACTAGGATTAAAAATAAAAACAGAAAAAGTTTGATTCATTGTCAAGAGAAAATTTATGAAAGAGAAGTAGATGTACTAACAATCTAGATGTTGTAATGAGCAGACATGTGCTTTAGAATAACTATAATAAATACATGAAAGAATCTGTATAAAAAGATAAATGAAAGTAAAGTTTTCAGAAAGTATTTGGAAATTATAACAACTATAAAACTATAAATTTAGAAAGCTAAAAGTTATAAACATTACCTGTAAGGAAATATTAGAAATGAAGAAAATGCAAAATCTAAAAAAAGAGTAGCAAATTATAAATGGTAGGTGAGCATATCAGTGAACCAGGAAACAGGTAAAAATAAATCTAGAGGGGGAAAATCAAGAAAACTTATTGGTTGGTGAGACACTATCAAATGAGTTAATAAGTACATATTTGAAATATCAAAAGAGAAGATTAGTGTAATAAGTTTTTGAATAAATACTGGCTAAAACATTCCCAGGTATGATCAAAAAGGGGAGATTACATATCCAAGAAGTTCAGCAAACACCATGGAAGTTCAAAACAGATTTTACCTTGGAATATCATAATCAAATTTTAGAAGAGAAAACCATTAAAAGCAAGAGGAGAAAAAAAAAATGTATGATAAAACATTAATATTGTTGAAAGCTGAATTTCCATCAGTAATGAAAGCCAGGAGAAAATGGCGTAACAACTTTAAAGTGTTGAAAGAATTATTTTCATGTAGAACTCTATATCCTGTAAAATTTTTCTTCAAAATACATACAAAATAAGGACATTTTTGGATAGACTGAGAGCTGAAAGAATTTTTCACAAGCAGACCTGTACTATCAAACACACACAAACATGCACAAATGCGCGCGCACACACACACACACACACACACACAAACACACACACACACCCCAGAACAAAAACAAAAGAATACTCCATTGGCTGAAGGAAAATGACACCATATGGAAAGTAAATTCCCCAGAAAAAAAGGAATAGTATTTGAAATGTTAAATATATGGATAAATATATTAGACAAGTTTTCTATCTTTAAAAACTTTAAATTACTTAAAGCAAGAGTCATAACAAATAAATGTGAAGTATGTAAGGTATGTAGGTATAAAGTACATAACAGTAGCACAAAGTGTGGGTATAGCTAGATATGTAATTATAGAGTAACTAGTTTGTTACATATTATGTAAAATTACATGAAATCAAGACAGTATGCAATAAGCTATTTCACAGAAAATCTCTAGAGAAACTCCTTAAAACTATAGAGATGTAAATTTAAAGTCAAAATGTGAGTTAGACTAAAACAGTAAGTTATTGACTTTACCAAGAAAAAAAAGAAAAGGAAGAAAAGATAAATAGACAGTAGGGACAAATAGAAAACTGCAAAATAATGGACATAAATTCAACCATATTGACCGTTTAAAAGTCAGAGACTGACTAGATTAAATAGAAATATCTAACTTAATATTGTTTATAAGGAATGCAAGTAACATCTAAAAACAATCATTTTATTAATAACAGGATGAAAACCAAAATATCATGCAAAAGTCATCATTGGATAGCTGAAATGACTACACTAATTTCAGAAAAAACAGACTCCAAAGTAGATTCTTTATGCAGAGATAACGAAGTTGGTTGTATATTAATGCAAGTGTTAAGTTATTAAAATATAATAATTCTAAATGAATATGTGATTTATTGGTACTTCAAAAGTGAATGAAATAAAGATTGCCAGGTTCACGTAGAGAAATACAGATTCACAAATTGTAGATTTTGTTAATTCTCTCTCATTGATTGATGAAAAAAAATCAGTAATTATATAGAAAATTTGAACAACCTTTAAGCAATTTGAATTAATTGACATTTAAAGACCAACACATATAAAAAATTCCAGAATACACATTTTTTTCCAGTAACCGTGATATATTTACCAAGATAGATAATGTATTTTCTCATAGAACAGGACTCAATTAATTGTTAAGTCTTGAAGTCACACAAAGTGTCTTTTATGAGTATCTTAGATGTAAATTAGAACTAAATAACCAAAATAAATCTAGAAAATGTCAAAACATTTGGAAACCATGCAATTTTAAATCATCTATGGGATAAAAAACAAACACAAGAGAAATTGAAACCTAATTTGGCCTGAACATTAATGAAATTACAACACATTTGTGGGGTGCAGATAAAGCTGTGTTTAGAGGAGATATGTATAAGATTATATGCTTAAAATAGAGATTCAACATCAATTATCTACACTTTCATATCAAGCTAAAAAAATTAGCAAATAAAACAGAGAGAACGTAGGAGAAAAGTAATAATAAATAGAACAATTACAGATCGATGGGCTATATATTACAAATAATAGAAGAAATCAAATAAGGCCAAAAGTTTGCTGGCTGGTTGCAGTGGCTTACTCCTATATATTCCAGCACTTTGGAAGGCTGAGACAGGAGGATCTTTTGATTCCAGGAGTTCAAGAACAACCTGGACAACATAACAAGATGCCATCTCTACAAAACAAGTAACGAAAATAGTCAAGTACAGTGGCACATGCCTGTAGCCCCAGTGTATTAGCCTATTCTTGCATTGCTATGAAGAAATACCCAAGACAGGATAATTAATAAGAAAAAGATGTTTAATTGGCTTATGGTTCCACAGGCTGTATAGGATACATGATGTTGGCATCTGCTAGGCTTCTGGGGAGGCCTCAGGAAACTTACAATAATAGAGGTAGGTGAAGGGGAAGCAGGCACTTCACATGGCCAGAGTAGGAGCAAGAAACAGAGATGGGGAAGGTGCTACACAGTTTTAAACAATCAGGTATCACAAGAACTCACTATCACAACCACAGCATCAAGGGGTTAGTATAAACCATTCGTGAGAAACCTGTCCCCATGAGCTAATCACCTCCTACCAGCCTCTACCACCAACACTGGGTGTTACAATTCAATATGAGATTTGGGCAAGGACTCAGATCTAAATCATATAACCCAGCTACTCAGGAAGCTAAGAGAGGAAGATAGCTTGAGCCCAGAAGTTGGAGGCAGTAGTGAGCTATATCATACTACCACATTCAGCCTTTATGATAGAGGGGAGATCCCAACTCTTAAAAGGAATTGCTCTTTCAAGGGTAATAGAATTGATTTTATTGATTAGAAAATGTAATCATGAAAAATTGAAAAGAGAATGAATGAGCGAAAGGAAACACATTACTAGTATCAATAATATTTGCTAAGATAACACTATGGATCCTAACGACATCAAAAAGATAAGAAAATATTATCAATGGCTTTATGCCATCAACTTTGTAATTAAATAGCACCATATTTTAAAAAACATAACTCCAAATGTAAGACAAGAAGAAATAAAATATCTAAATAGCTACGTATTTACTAAAGATATTAAACTTGTAATAGAAGACATTTCATGGGGAAGATAAAAAATTTTCATGTAGGTCATAAAAATCCTATCAGTTAAAAAAATGAATTAATTGGAATTTATTGAGGTTAAAGTCTTCTATTTTTCAAAAGTCAGTGTAAGAACGTGAGAAGACAAACCATATATTGGAAGATAATATTCACAATATTTTCTAACAAAGGATTTATCCAGAATTTATACAGAAGTACAAATTAATTAAAATACTTGAAAAGCACAACATTAAAGAATATATAGACTATATATTATATATAATATATATTTTTTATATATATATGGCTAATAAGCACAGGAAAAGATGCTCCTTGTCAACAGTCATCAATGAAATACATGCTAACTAACTTTCAGGTATGACTACACTACCAGTAGAAAGACAAGAAAACTAAGCAGACAAAAATCTGACAATAGCAAATATTATCAAGAATATGAAGTAATTCAGATTATCATATTTTTGGTGTATAAAATATTACAACCACTTTGATAAATTCTTCTGTACTTTTTTTAAAATTAGGTTCAGGTGTACACATACAAGTTTGTTATGTAGGTAAGTTGTGTGTCATAGGCATTTGGTGGACAGATTATTTCATCACCCAAGTAACAAGCATAGTACCTGATAGGTAGTTTTTTTGATCAAATTAAATGTGCACTTATTCAATGAACAAGAAATTTACCTTACATAATTGAAAACATATGTCTACCAAAACACTTGTATTCAAATGACAAGCAATATAAAGGAATATAAAATATTAAATATATTAAATGAAAAAATCTAGAGTTATAAAAATCTTTTTATATTTCTTCTACATGAAGTCATAAAACTGGTAAATCTAAACTGTGTTGACATAAATAAAAACAGTCATTACCTCTGGGTGGAGGCATTGCTAGCAAAAGGGCACAAGTATATTTTCTGCATTGATAGAAATTTTCTTTTTTTGTTGTTGTTGTTTTTGGATAGTTGTTACCTGGATATATGTAGTTGTTACAATTCAGCTAACTATATATATAAATATGTGCATTTTATTGTTTGTACATTTTAGTTCAGTAAGCTAGAAATGTATTCAAAGATAGAGGAAATTATAAAGTTGATTACAGTGATTGCATATAATATATAAATAAAACCCTCAAGCATGAGAAAGTAAAAACTATTCTAAAATATGTATGTGTTGCAATGTGAAGAGCTATGGTTAAGAGAATTGGGACAGAAGGAAAAGGGGAGTGGAAAGAAGAGGAAGTATTCCAAGTAGAAGGAGATTTTAGGAAAAGAAGAGAAATAATTAAGGTGTGTGTAGGTAATCAGTATTTTCTCTCTCAGCAATATTATGAGATTCATATAAGCTCCTCTCTTTCCCTGTACATAATGTGTACACCAGAAGAGAACTATAAAAAATTATTCTGTTTAAAAAACATAAAAATAAGTAAAAGCCAAAAGTTGTGAAATATTAGAAGGGCTATTGAAAAATGAGAGAAATATATTATTTCCAAAACAAGAATTATGTCTCCTCTTTGTGGAATAATTTCTATACCCTATATTTAGGAAAGAAATGGACTTGATATATTACTGACCATGGCTACTGACAATGGGTGGGCATGAGAATTGTTCTCAGGATTTATTTAAAACAGGGATCTTCAGGTACTACTCTGGGAGATTTTGTCTCAGTAGAACAGGAATTTGTAATGGAATTTGTCCCTAGAAACTATTTTTTTTTGAGACAGAATTTCACTTTTGTTGCCCAGACAGGAGTGCAATGGCACAACCTTGGCTCACCGCAACCTCTGCCTCCCTGGTTCAAGCGAGTCTCCTGCCTCAACCTCCTGAGTAGAGGGGACTGACTACAGGCATGCACCACCATGCCCGACTAATTTTTTTTGTAATTTTAGTAGAGACGGGTTTTCTTCATGTTGGTCAGGATGGTCTTGAACTCCCGACCTCGGGAGATCTTCCCGCCTCAGCCTCCCAAACTGCTGGGATTACAGGCGTGAGCCACCGCTACTGGCCCCTGGAATCTATTTTTAACAAGTTTAGTTCAGTAATTCTGATGTAGGCAGTCTGATATTACCATTCTTCAGAGTGCTGTTTGGAACACTTTGGCCAGATGAATACTCAAAGTCTGCTCATTCTTCTGTCCTAACATGCTTAACACAGTGCAGAATCAAAAAGGCAACACTGAAATTTTTGACCCACTTTTGAAATTTAGCAAAATAGAAAATTATTGGGTGAAATAGTGCATGATTTGCAACTTAAGGAAGTAGAATAAGATTACTTCTGCAAGTAAAGTGATTTTATATTCTTTTGTATTTTTAAGGAACAATTTCAAGTTAAAAGAAATATTTTATTATTTGAATCATGTTTTTTGAAAAGTTTTTACTATTATTTGTCAAGATCAATGCCTTAAGTTGACTTATCAACCCAAAAGTGGAAAACATGACTCAAACTTGCCTTCCAACTTCAATGTACTTGGTTAACTTTTGAAAATTAACTCATTTGTGTTGCTGAGCAAAAGATTGGGTTGGAAAATGTGTCACAGACATCAGGTGAATATTTCACAGAGATCAAAATGCCGTCTTATAATGTAATCCAATGCAAAAGACCACAGAGTGTTTTTGGTTTTGTTTTTTAAATGTACTTATAAACTGCAAAGGAATTGAGTTTATTAATTATATTTATAGACATGAAGTTCTTGCCCAGACCTATGTCCTGAACGGTATTGCCTAGGTTTTCTTCTAGGGTTTTTATGGTTTTAGGTCTAACATTTAAGTCTCTAATCCATCTTGAATTAAT